>NC_064808.1:40320936-40348505 GCF_023721935.1 Panthera uncia | reverse complement strand
ACACTCTCTCTCTCTCTCTCTCTCTCTCTCTCTCTCTCTCTGTCTCTCTCTGTCTCTCTCCCTCTCCCTTTCCCTCCCTCCACCTCTCTCTGCCCGTCTCTTCCTCTCTCCCTCTTCCTCCTTCTCCCCCCCCCCCCCCCTCTTCCCCTCTCTCCCCCCCCCCCCACCCCTTACAGTGATATTGAACTACGTAGAATTCCTGAACTCTACATACTATTTAAAGACACCATCTTACCTTCTGCCTCAAAGGCTTTTCTTCTCTTCCTGATCAGCCTAACTCTTCACCCTGCAGGACCCCACTCCTGCACCATGTACTCTACAAAGCTTTCCTTGACCTCCCCGACCAGTTGGTCCCTGAGTAACAGAGCCAGAACTGCACAGAGCCTTGTGGGAAACTAGTAAGCTTTTGCCTAATGGAGGGTGGGTAGGGGATAGAAGCCAGGGCAAGAGGAACCATAACTCACTTCCTACATCCCAAAACTAAAGGCAAAGGAGGAAGTCAGAGCAGAAGAGATTTCAACTTCCAAATGGAACTCCCAACAATAAGGATGTGGTAACTCATGGAGGGGCTGCCTTGTCTGGTGGTACACTCCTCCTATTATTCAAAGTAATCGATTAGAGGCAGTCTGATCAGCAATGCTGCCAAAGGCATTTCTGAAGTGAGCCAGTAAACTGCATCAGAGACATCAGGAACCCAGACCTTTCCATAAAAGCCTGAGATTCTGGGGGTGGAGACAGGGAGAAGATGCTCATGGTGAAGTCCTGGGAGGAAGGGAGCAGCTCTGGGTGCTGAGAATCCTCCTGAGAATCCTAGACGACCACCAGAGGGGTGGAGAAGACAGACATTCCAGGGGCAGCTGGCTTGTCATTACCTACAGTGGGCCATGCAACTGACTAGCAGCTTCCGAGGGCCAGGCCAGGCTCTCCAGTCTAGGCTTACAGAGCCCAGGACTTTTCTCCTGCCCCCTCACCTGCACCAGTGCCACCACCATGCCTCACCATGACTACTGAACAGAAGATCAAGGGAAAAAACAACCAAAGATTCAGACATCTTCTCCCTCCTCATTCCCAAGCCCAAGACCCATTGCTCTCCTTGTCAGGTAGAAAGCATCCTGAATGCTGCAGCTCCTCCAAGGGCACAAGGTAGATGGGATGAGCGCCCAGGCCAGGACCAGCAAGCATGCAGGTCAATCTTTAATAACATTATCAAGATCAACACTACCATTTAATGAAGGCTTATTCCATTCCAGGCCCTGTCCCAAGCACACTACTTACATTGTCTCTGATGTGTCTATTCTCTGCACAACAACCAGAATTATCCTTCTCCTGGACCAAAAGACACATCATGTCACTCCTTCGTTCAAAAACTTCCAAGTGAGGAGTACCACCTAACTCAGTCCCTTTGAAAGTCCCTTCAAAGGTCTGCAAACCACTCTACACACACACACACACACACACACACACACACACACACACACACACACACCTCTAACTTCAGCTCCCTACTCCCTTAGTCCTGGCCACACTGGCCTCCTTGCTATTCTTTCAACGTGCCAAGTCCACCCTAGCCTCAGGGCTTCTGCATTTGCTGTTACCTGTTCGTGGAATGCCTTGCCCCCAGATGTCCACATGCCCGATCACATCTCTACTCAAACATTATCTCTGCAGAGGGGCCTCCTCTGACCATTCTGCTTCTCCACCAAGCCTGCTCTTCCAGTGTTCCTCGCCTCTTTGCCTTCTTTTCCTCCACTGCCATCCTTTGATACTATGTATTTTAACCACTTTGTTTCCAGTCTTTCCCCCACTGAGATGTAAGCTTCACCAGGGCAGACACTTTGGTAGACTTTGTTCACCATCCCATCACCAGCGACTAGAACAATGACTGGCACACAGTAGGAACTCAATAAATAACCATTCATGAATGAGTGCATGAACGCCCCTACAAAGGAGATGTTCTTACCAGCCCCTTATTATAGATCACAAAAACTGAAGCTCAAGGAGAGTTGACTCACTTGTCCAAGGTCACCCAGATACCAAGGGACAGAGATGGGATTAAATTCCAGGCCTATCTGAAACCCATCTTAACTCTGTGGTGCCACCAAAGGGGAGGGTCTGGTCATCCTACACCCCACCTGTCCTCCTGTTCCTCCATCTGGGCTCCTCAAAGCAGATACCTCTGCTTCCTTCATCAAAAATGTCCAGCACCTGGCTCAGGGCTGGTACACAGCAGGTGCCCACCAGATGTTTCTGAAAAAATAGACTCACCTCTAGGCACTCAGTCTCTCCTTACGTTAAAAAAAATTTTTAAATGTTTATTTGTTTACTTTGAGAGAGCACACACACACACACATGCATGCATGCGAGAGTTGGGGAGGGGCAGAGAGAGAGAGGGAGAGAGAATCCCAAGCAGGTTCAGCACTGTAAGGGCAGAGCCCAATGACTGGGGTGCGTAGCTCGATCCCATGAACCCATAAGATCATGACCTGCACTGAAATCAAGAGTCAGACGCTTAACCAACTGAGCCACCTGAGGGGCCCCTCTCCTTACATTTTTCTTTCTTTCTGCACCACTTCACATGTTGCTCTTCATTTTACTGAATATGAGGAAGGCCAGGAATTCTGAGTACACAAAACTGAACTAGAGATGGACCCTGCCTTCAAGAAACCAATAACCATGTGAGGGAGAAAGAGAAGATGTAGACACAAAAAGGTGTAATATGAAGCAGGATGGTCATGTGAGCAGCACACACAGTGCCAGGGGTGCAAGGGGGAAGGCAACGCTGCTGCACACAGGCAGCGAGACATGCACACCCTAGAGCTGGGCTGGAGAGGACAAGGAGGTGGGAAACCTGCTCGTTCATTCAACATTAACTTCTACGAGTTTCTTTGCCAGACATTGTACAAAGTGCTAGGGACAGAGAGATGAATGAATAAAACATCAGGAGAACTCACAGGCTCATGTGGGAAAGATGGAAACATTAGTATAAACTAAGGAGATACATGGCAAGAGAAGATGCTAAGCTGTAAGCTCCATGAGCACAGGCACCTTCATTTCGCTCACTGCTACACTCCCCAGCACTTATATAACGCCATTACATAGTTGCTGAATAAATCAATGAAAGCACCAATGAAGGGATATCACAGGTGGAGGAGGGTGGTCAGGGAAGACTTCCTAAGGTAATGTCTGCACCTTAAGGATGCACAGGAGCTATCTGGATGGCATGGGGGCATTGCTGGGGATGGAAACTGCAAAAACAAAGGCACAGACCCAGGAGAGTGCTGTAAGCAATGTGATGTTAGGTTGCGTTCAGGCCAAGATGAACAGTAGGGATCACATCTCTACTCAAATGTTACCTCTGCATAGAGGCCTCCTCTGACCATTCTACTCTCCCACAAAGCCTGTTCTTCCAGTGTTCCTCGCCTCTTTGCAGACCACATGGAGAGAAGCCCCAATTTAGGAACACCTAGGATGGCTCTGATCAGGAGGCACATTAGGATGCAGTCTTTGGTTCCCTAGAGGGAAGACAGGACGGAGTCCCGACTACCTTCAGGACCAACTGCATCAGCCCAAGTGTGAGCTGGTGAGGGCAGGGCCTTTAGTCGGCACCAGAGAGCACCTGGTTCACAGGGGTCACAGGTGCCAGACCTCACTGAG
The DNA here is from genome assembly GCF_023721935.1 of Panthera uncia. Lineage (NCBI taxonomy): Eukaryota > Metazoa > Chordata > Mammalia > Carnivora > Felidae > Panthera > Panthera uncia. The sequence goes on along the minus strand of NC_064808.1, from coordinate 40,344,851 downwards.
AAGGGAGACACCAAGATGAACCACAGCACACTGTGAGCATGCAGGAGAAGTGTACTCTACAAAACTGCTTGGGGGAGATAGAAGTAGAACCATGTCTCACACCTTGTACACAAGCACCAAAGCAGTGACTGGCTGGGGGCAAGGAGGAAGTCCGGAGAGAGAACCAGAGAAAGTGTTATGTATTTCACTTTCACTTTGATCACATCAGAACCGGGGAGAACACACCCTGGCCTAGGAGTGGAGAAATCTGGCTGGAGTCCCAGCTATTACCAATGACCTGCGTGACCTTGGGCAAGTTACCTCACCCCTGGGGCTCGGCTTCCCCATCTATAAACCAGAGTTGCCATCACAAGCCCCATCCTATCCCACCCCTAACAGCATCCTGGAAAACTCCAATCAGATAGGTACCAGCTCTGCATGACTCTACAAAGCACCTACTGTGTGCTCTTCCTGTACCAGAGGGGAGGCAGAAAAAGGACATGCCCAGCCCCTGCCCCCAGGGAACATTTTAACAAGAGGCCCTGGAAGGCAGTGCAGGACTCTGAGACATTCTCTGGCCAGTCTGACTGCCCAGCCCAGGGAGGGGGAGAGGAAGTGGTGAGCTGTTTTACAATCCATCAAATTAATTGCCCCAAATGGGAAATTTACAGGCCTCCTACAGCCTCCTGTGTATCCCATAATCTCCCATGGCCCTAATCTGAGAAAGAATGTGTGAGCTGTAATCTTTCCAGCCCACTGTGCTCAGGGGCAATGCCTCGGACAAACCTCAGTTTCTACCAGTAGTCACTCCTAACCAAAGCCCCCAGATAGTGGCCCTCCAGTGCCTGACTCCACCCACCTCCACCCACCAGTATCCAACCCAGCAGACCTTGGCCTAGACTCTGGCCTCAGCCAGAAGACCTGCCCAACCAGCCCCTTTGGTAAATACAACTTTGTTCTCCTTTTCTCTCTTAAGGGTAACAGCCTGCCAGGAGGTAGAACCAGGAAAAATGGAGTCTGGGCAGAGTTGTCCATTGAGCCCAGTGAAAACAGCCCCCAGGTGAGGTATCAGGCATTGGGTTCCAGCCTCAACTTACCCTATACCGGCCAAGAAACCCTCTTCCCATCTCAGGCCTCACCTTCCTCTGAGAAATGTAGAAAATATAAAAAGTCTCCCAGGAATTTCTCTCCCAAGTTTCACCAGCAAACTGCAGTAAACCTGGATCTCTTTCAACTACCAGAGAGCTTCAAGCTCTATTGTCAGGAAGGGAAAAGTCTTCCAGCTGGCAAGCAACACCCCACCCCAGCATCTGGTTCTCTCCCTCCATATCATTTGTACTCAGTTGCCTGTGCCTCCTCTAGGCCTTGCCCCCTCCCCACATAATGTCTACACCCCACTCAAATGTTACCTCTCCCATGAAGCCCTCCTGGATCTCTTCCTTCTTAATACCTGTTCCATTTTCTCCTGCTTCCTCCACTCAACAGGTCTCAAGGGCAGGGGACTCTCTTATTCATCGCCAGCAGTGGGGAACTTACTTTATCACAGAATATTTCAGAGGGCTCTGCACAAACCTGGAGCCAGTTCTCTAAAGCATCTGCACCTAACAAGTCCTCAATACCATTGGGTGAAGTTTCCTAGACACCGTTCAGAAAGCCAAGCTCCTTGAAATTGATTATGCTCCTGGTGACCAGAGCAACACCTGGTAATGTCCAGTGTTTGAACCCTCTCTTCTTGACAAACAGCTTACTCACTCACTACCTTACAACAATCCAGCAGGAGAGGAACTGATGTGATCTTCTCTTACAGAGATAGCAAACATGCTGTCGAAGCTCACACAGCTGTAAAGGGCTGAGCTAGGATTCAAACCCAGGTCTTCTCATTCCAAACCTAACCCTGTGTCCTAACCCTGCACACCCAAAGGTGCACTTGCAGTCCTAGAGCCCGCTGAGATCTGGGTTTGGGACAGACCTAATCTAAATGCCCTCACTCTGTACCCACTCCTGGGAGCCACCCCCAGAGCAGCAGAGACAGAGCCACAGTCAGGGACTCTGGGAGGAGGAAGGGTAGAGAGCATTCACTCCACACTCTCACTGCCTCCATCTGTGCATGATTACCTCTGGTGACAGTGAACTCACTACATACAGAGATATTTTAGAAGGTTCTGCTGTAAACCCAGGGCCAAAACCTTTCTCCCTGTAGCTTTCCCAGAGAATAAGGCTCTTCTATGTGGCAGCCCTTCAGATTATTTGCAACCAGCCCTCATTTTCTTGTAGGTCTCCTCTTCCCCACATGAAATCCCATGGTTCCTTCAGCTGTTCCTCAGGAGACAAGATTTCCAGTGCTCATTAGTCATCCCCTCAGAAGAACTTCAACTGGTCACATCCCTCTTAGAAAGATAATCCCACAATAGGCCCCCATACCCTGTGATCTTCAAGAGCAGAGAAGCACCATCACCTACCATATTCTGAGCACTATACTTCCATTAATGCAGCCTAAAACAAAGTTAGCATTCTGGATGGTCACATCACCCGGTTGACTCCTATGGAGTTCATGGTCAGCAAACTCCTTTTTCCCAGAGCTGCATCTCCCAGAGGGCACCAGCCATGCGGGAGCATGAATGAAACTCATTCTCCTCAGCTGGATAGAGCAGAAAGTACAGAAACTTTGGAGTCAGACCTGGGTTGGAACCCTAGTTCTGCCACTTATTTACTGAGCGACTCAGGCAAATCATTTATTCTCTCCAAGTTTTAATTTCCTCAAGTACAAAATGGGGAAAATTTTTTCCTCACTAGGCTGAGCTGAGGAATAAATGAGACAAAGTATATAAACACCTAGCCCAGACCAAGAACATGCCACGGTCAAAATGCTAAGTGGTTGAGTTAGGATAAGAGTCAAACCCAAGTCTGCCAACCCAAAGCTTTGTAGCCTTAGGCACCACGCTACAGCCACAGGCTGTTTTCTTGTCCCACAGCCCTTACCCATTGAAGATCATCTTTAGTTTGTTTCTCCCTGCGCTGGACTGTGAATTCCTTGAAGACATCTTTGTCTTTCTTTATAGCCCCAGAATCTGGCATGGTGTCAGATTAGGTACAGAGTAGGAGCTAATAAATGCTGATAAGCGAATGACTGTATGAACAAGTTAATTAAACTGATATCAAGGCAGGCACCCCTTTTGCCCTCTTTCAGCAGCTCCAACTCCACCAGCACAAGCATCTGGGTAGCAAGAAGCATTTACCTCATAAGGGCTTACCATACAAATCAGGCCAGCACTAACCCCTATGCCCAGATAAGGAAGCCCATTTCATAGTCCCCAGCTCTTTCTTTGGGCTCTTTCCCTCCCAAGACATGGCAATGTTCTGCCTTCCCCAACCATAAGACTTCCAACATTGGTAAGGTTTGCTCTAACCTGCTCCTAGAGCCTGGCTGAGCTGCACGTAGCCAGATGAGTACTGTCTGGGATGGTCTCTGGTGCCCCCAAGATGCATAAGTCCTATGTGGGGGAGAGCTGATGCCAGGGTTTCTCCAGCCCCAGTTCTCTGGGGCTTTACTAAAAACATCATTCCCTGGTTTCCAGGTAATTAATAATAAGAAAGAGAACAATACATCTATTCATGTTCAGCAGGCTGTCTCAAAACTATCCAAGCTACACCAGATAGAGCACTCCTGTCTCATCATCTGTGCCACAGCCAGATGACACACTGTCCCCATGACCCAAATACTAATGGTCCTTAACAGCCTGGTGGTGACTTCCCCTTTAGAGCCCTTCCCAATTTTTCCTAAGGTTCTGAAGTCAGAACCTGAGGTCTGAGAGTCTTGGTCCATCACTTCTGAGCCTTAATTTCCTCATCCCATCAAATGGGCATACAATTGTGAACCTCGAGGTTGAGACATGGTTAAGTGTGAGATAACTACATAAATACTATGCCTGTGTACTGCACACAATAGGTGTTCACTCAACCTTCATTTCTTTTCTTCTGTTCTATTACACCCTCAGCTCTGAATCATATTGTTGTCCTGGGCATGGCTCAAATCCAACTCTGCATGAAAACCTCAAGGTATTGGATGGTATCACCTCGGGCCATCACAAGTATCTGTATGGCTTTGAGAACTCAACGAGCATTCAAATACTCCTGATGGTTAGCTGGTAAGCCAACACATTTTAATTTGCTGTGGTTATTGTGGATAAGCATGATAGAATATATTTATTTTCAGGGGCGCCCAGGAGTCTCAGCCAGTTAAGTGACCAACTTCAGCTCAGGTTATGATCTCAAGGTTTGTGGGTTCCAGCCCCTGCGTCGGGCTCTGTGCTGACAGCTTGGAGACTGGAGCCTGCTTTGGATTCTGTGTTTCCCTCTTTTTCTACCCCTCCCCCACTCATGCCCTGTCTCTCTTTCAAAAATAAACATTAAAAAAAAATTTTTTAAGGGGCATCTGGGTAGCTCAGTCAGTTAAGGGTCTAACTCTTGGTTTTGGCTGAGGGCATGATCTCATAGTGCGTAGGTTCTAGCTCCACATTGGGCTCTGTGCTAACAGTGTGGAGCCTCCTTAGGATTCTCTCTCTCACTCTCTATCCCTATCCCGCTCACGTGTTCTCTCTCAAAATAAATAAACTTCTAAAAAAATTAAAAAAAAAAAAAAGAGTACAGCGAGTGCAAAGGCCCAAAGGCTGTTTATGCTCACATGTTTGAGGAATAGCAAGGAGGCCAACATGGTTAGAGCAGAGCAGCAGGAGAGTGGGAAGGAATGAGGTCATAGAGGTAGTGGGGTGGGAACAGACGACACAGAGCCTCAAGGGCCACTGTGAGGACCTGGATTCTGCTGTGTGTAAGATGGGGAGCCCGTAGGTGGTTTGAGAGGGTGATATAATCCAAATTCCACTGTAGAACAGTCTCTGGCTGCTGTACTGGGGGAAGTGGACAAAAGCCCAGGGACAAGTCAGGAGGGCATTGCAACACGACAATGGTGCAGACTAAGGTGGTAATAGGTCACAGGTGCAATCTGATTCTAGATATCTTTCAAAGTAGAGATGGCAGGATTTTAAAAGATTCCTGGAGGGGCGCCTGGGTGGCTCAGTTGGTTAAGCATCCAACTTCAGCTCACGCTTTGTGAGCTTGAGCCCCACATTGGGCACAGTGCTGACAGCTCAGAGCCTGGAGCCTGCTTCAGATTCTGTGTCTCCCTCTCTCTCTGACCCTCCCCTGCTTGTGCTCTGTCTCTCTCTCAAAAATAAGTAAAAATAAAACATTAAAAAAAAGTTCCCTGGAAATGTACCTGATGCCAATTAGTCCTGGGCATTACCGGCTGCTTGTACTGAGTAAACCAAAAGACAAACTGAATTTGGTCTCCAGAGCCCCCAGCGTAGGCATACACATGGGGAACCTGCACCACTGCAGAGCTGTGACTCTGGGTTTGTGTGTGAAGAGAGGGGTCTCTCCCCACAGGACTCACCACCTTTCACCCCCTGCCCTGAGCCCCTCACCTTTCCCTCTGGCCTTTGAAGGGCTGGGTGGCTCATGGGCAAACTGCTCCTGGCTTCTCAAGGTGGAAGGAGAGCAACTTCACAAGGAAGCCAGTGAGGCAGTTTGGTGATCTGGGTCCACGTTCTAGATCCAGCACCTCCTGCTGTGTAACTCTGGGTAAGTCACTTGAGTCTGGGTCTCAGAGCCACATGTGCAAATGAGAATCATTTAAATCAGGTTTAAATGAGTTCTACACAAAAGCTGGCCAACAGCCGAATCAGAATACACCAACCACTCCTAGTTGTGTGACCTTGTACGTAGAGTCTGTCTGGGCCTCTGGGTTGTCATCTATAAAATGAGGTGGGGGGGGGGGGTGCCCGGGTGGCTCAGTCGGTTGAGCATCTGACTTCAACTTCAGCTCAGGTCAGAAGCTCATGGTTCATGAGTTGCAGCCCCACATGGGGCTCACTGCTGTCAGGCTGTCAGCACACAGAGCCGCTTCTGATCCTCTGTCTCCCTCTCTCTCTCTCTCAAAAATAAAAACATTTTTTAAAAATAAAAAATAAATTTAAAAAAATGAGGGGAATAATACCCCTTTGGGGCTACCACGAAGATTAAAGCAAATGATGTGTGAAAAATGTTGGTGATATTTGATCTGATTCTATTGAACCTCTTCCATGCCATCACCTCGCCCCGCCCCACCCTTCCTACCTGCCCACTAGGAGAGGAAGCTGAGCCATCAGGAAGACCCCCAGCTCACACTCTTCCCTCCTGTCAGGCTCAGTACCAGAAGCCCACTCCTACAGGCCGAGCAAGATTTCCCAGCCATCTTACACATGGCCTCAGGCTCCAGCTCACTAGAAACAGCCAGCACCTATGGGTCCTCTGTGGCAGCTTCTGCTGCCTCAAGTCCAGGGGATCTCTCTGCTGGTGGCACCGGCCTCACAGGGCCATCATGAAGGGTCAGCAAGCACACAGAAGGTGCTGAATAAGTGGTGGTTACATAATTACAGAAACAAGCATGAGGCACCCCCTAACATCAGATTGCAAACCAGAAAACACCATGAGGCGCAATGGCTAGAGAGCTCCAGTTCACAAGCAAGCACATGTCATCTTCGCAGTTTGTCAGACTCACAACCCCAGGATATTTTAATTTTTTTTATTTTTACTTTATTTTTGAGAGAGATTGAGAGAGAGAGCGAGCGAGCGAGCATGAGCAGGGGAGGGGCAGAGAATGAGGGAGACACAAAATCCAAAGTAGGCTTCAGGCTCTGAGCTGTCAGCACAGAGCCTGATGCAGGGCTCAAACTCACAGACTGCGAGATCATGACCTGAGCCTAAGCTGTTGCTCAATCTACTGAACTACCCAGGCACACCACAACCCCAGGATATGTTTAAAAGTCCTGCACAAGGACCTTCAGCAGATCCTGCATGGAAATTATCTGCTACAGAAATAAGTCCTAAAGGCCTCAGAGAAATCAGACAGACCAAAGGAAAATAAGGCAGTGGGCCTAAGAAAGTGAAAGCCACCACTTTTACTTTTTCCCATTATCTCTGGGTGGCATTTAGGGAAGTCAGGAATCAGGGTGGGGAGATAAGGGAGGGGAAGGGTGTTACTATCTGTCAGATAATTGTGCCTATGAGAAATTATGACACTTTATAAGGAACAAAAACCTATATAAAGAGTTTTTCCTCCAAGTCTTCTTCAATCGGACTTGCTAAATACATAGGTTCTACTAACTTGACTCTAGCTTCTTCCCCTTACTGCCCCTTACAGCACCCCCACGCCCACCCCTTTCCCCCAGAAGACTGAGTACGCAGCCTGGGAACCAGACTTCCCATAAGCTGGGTGGGGCTGAGGTCACCCATGACAGGGCTTCTGCACGTTGCCCAGAGCTGAGGAAGGACCAGATAAGCAGTGCGAGGGTGAGGGTGACTCTTGCCCTTCCAGGGGGTCAGGTTTTAACTAGGTCACCCCTCAGAGACTCACACCACCCACTCTTTATCTCTATCTCTTTCTATTTTAAGGCAGGAGTGATGCCAGGCAGTGGTATGGGTTACCTGCCTTCTCCTCTTTTGGAGGCCAACCCCTCACCTGCTGGGTGGGATCCCTCAGAGGCTCCAACCTACTTTCTCCAGCCCCACCACAGCAGATGCCCAGCACCCCCAGTATATCCCACCCTCCTGCCCCACAACCATGGTGGGGCCCTAGTCACACCCCTGCTTATACCCTGGATCCACACTGTCCTCAGGACAAAGCCCCAGCTCCTCTGAGCAGCCTTTTCTGCACCTCCTTTCTCCCCGTCTCATGTCTTAAACATGTCATGTTCTCTTAAAGCTCTGCCCATGCTGCTTCTCCTCTCCCTTGAATGTCAGACTCTCTCTTGTCAACAAATCCCTGCTTGTTTTTCAAGGTCTAGCTCAGGCTCCCCTTCCCCACCAGAAAGTCTTCCCTGGCCACCCCTCCTCTGTGCCCCTCCAGTCCCCATGCTTTTCTTATCAAATCATTTGTACAGTAACCTCTAACCATTGTTCCCACCAGAGATCAGGCTCCCAGGTTCCTGGAGGACACCAATGGCACTTTGATTCATTAATTGAATGCTTACTATGTACCAGATACCTTCTGACACCCAGCAATATAGCAGTGAACACAACAGAAAATTCCTGCCCTCATTGAGGTCATATTCTACTGATAATAATAGCCAACACAGGATAATACTTTCTACGTTCAAGACTATTCCGACTACTTTACATGAACTTACTTAATCTCCAACACAATTATTATCATCTCCACTTTATAGACGAGGAAACTGACACTCCAGATTACATAACTTGCTCAGGATCCACAAGCTAGTAAGTGGCAGGGCTGGGATTCAAACCCAGGCAATTCAGTACAAGACCATGCTCCCAAACCTGGGCCAGAACCTCTCGATACTATTTTCTCTACTCTGCCTTACTCATTTGGTATACGGTGTCCAGGCCAGTGCTTGGCACACATACAGTGCTCAGGAAAAGTCTGCTAAATGAAGGGACCCTTGAATGACAAATGCTAGTTCCACTGAGGCACCCACTCCCTATCTTGTCCCCACCTAATCCCAATTCACAAAACCCCCCACGTCTTCCCTGACTCTTCCAACCCCTGAATTGTGTCCTCCTGGACATTCCTCTCCATGCTGCCCCCACACTATTTACCTGACACTTAATGACATACCACTTGACCATCCTATCACATAAAGCTGTGCAGATATCTTGCTTCACCAGCTCCCTGGGCTTCCTGACATCCCCCAGAGTAGAACAAATATGGTGCCAGTACAAGGCAAAAATGGATACACAAACGTTAAACTGAATCCAGACTCCCCTCTCCATTTTCTCATTATCACCAGAGCTATTTCTCCCCTTGCCCAGGAGAAGCAAGTCAGAGCTTGGGTCTGACACAATCTTTGCTGCAACTATATCCAAATTGCCTAAACCATCAGCTGTAACAGCCAAGGTCATAACTAGGATACAGCTGTGGTTAAAAACAGCAAGTAGAGGTGGACATTTTTTAACCCTCACCAAAATGCATGTATCAGGGGGGCACCTGGGTGGCTCAGCTGGTTAAGCATCCGACTTCGCCTCAGGTCATGATTTCATGGTGAGTTCGAGGTCCACAATGGGCTCTCTACTGTCAGCGCAAAACCCACTTCAGATCCTCTGTCTCCCTCTCTCTGCCCCTCCCCCACTACCTCTTTCTCTCTCTTAAAAATAAAATAAACATTAAAAAAATGCATCGGGGGGACCTAGGTGGCTTAGTCGGTTAAGCAACCAACTTCAGCTCAGGTCATGATCTCATGGCTCATGAATTCGAGCCCCAAATAGGGCTCTGTGCTGACAGCTCAGAACCTGGAGCCTGATTCAGATTCTGGGTCTCCCTCTCTCTCTGCCCCTGCTCCGTTCATGCTCACTCGCTCTCTTTCTCTCTCTCTCAAAAATAAATAAACATTAAAAAAAAATTTTTTTTACTGCATCAGGATGTTCAAAGCCCTCTATAGAAAATGCCTGTAACCGAGAATCTAAGTTGGTCAGTACACAACTACCTTCTGTAGAAGTCTCTGTGGGATGTAAATCAAGGAATTACCCAAATATGCTTGGACCAGTCAGCCATTGCAGAGAAAAGCCATTGCAGAGGAAAGTGTTCATGGAAATACTTGCTAAAATTTACTGAACTATATTATGCTCTGGGAATTGGGTATTTAACATGTCCATACTTCCTCAACCTACAATGGAATTATGTCCTGATAAACTCATAAATTGAAAATATTGAAGTCAAAAATGCATTTAATACATCTAACATATCTAAAGCCATAGCTTAGCCTAGCCTAACTTGAATGTACTCACAACACTTATGTTAGCCTACAGTTGGGCAAAATCATCTGACACCTATTTTTATAATAAAGCCTATTTTATAACAAAGTGCTGAATATCTCATGTAATGTATTGAATACTATGTCAAAAGTAAAACACACACACACACACACACACACACACACACAAATGGATCTATGAGTACAGAATGGTTGTAAGTCTATCAGTTGTTTATCCTCATGATCTCGTGGCTGACTAGGAGCTGCCCAGCATCACCAGAGAGTGTTGCAATGCCTATTGCTAGCCCGGGGAAAAGATCAAAACTCAAAATTCAAAGTATGGTGTCTATGGAATGCGTATCACTTTCCCACCATGGTAATGTCAAAAAATCACAAGTTGAATCAGTATAAGTCAGGGGCTATCTGTGTTATTCTCATTTAACCACTACAAAAGACCTACAGGGCAGATACCAGCATTTGTTCCATTTTGTGTAGAGGTTAACTCGCCTGAGTTCCACATCCACAAAGTTGGATTGCCAAGCCTATGTGCTCAACTTCAACCCTGTATTTCCCTTACCTACCTCAGCACAGCCCATCATGGAGCATGATAGAAAAAGGCCAAGCGGGGCTCAGAGGGATCATCAGGACTCCCAATTAAGGACAGCAGGGAATGATGCCTGCCCTGCCGCCTAACACCTGTGTTGTGTATTCCCTGACCTGCCTGAACCTCATATTCCTCATGAGTAAAATGAGGATCAGATAAGATAATACCTACCTCATAGGGTTGATAGAATTAAATGAGCCCATGTCTGTTCAGCCCTTAAAACAATGCATGTGGTAAAAACTAAACATTTGTAAAATAAGCAAATAAGGGATCAACAAAAGCAACTGGCTTCTCAGTGTGACAGTCCCTCTGTCCTAGCACTCAGCTTACTGAACCCCCAAACCAAGCCAAATCCAACATAGACCTTAAAGAAAAACCAAATGCTCAAGCCTTTCCATGGGCTCAAGAAGGCAATCAGCACCAATCAGTCCTCCTAGCCCCAAGGAGCAGCCTTGAAAGGCCCAGCGAGATCATTGCACAACACAGTTATTACATCTTAAATCACTAGGCTCCTAAGACACATGGAGCTTTTGAAATAAAAAGTGTGCTTTGGATTCTAATTTAAATATCTATCTATTCACAGAATAGGAAGCCAATTACTTTCCTCTCCCCCAAAGAATTAATATCCCCTCTGAGTTTTATAAACCATCTGGTGCCAAACACACAAACACGTCTACACGTTTTCAGGTGAGGAGGGCTAAGAGAAGCCGACTGAGTGCACTCCAGCTCCCACCCACACACCAGGGCTTAAAAAAATGTAATTATTCAAAGCTTCGGTAAATGGATGTAATTTCAGGTACCACCAATTCCATTTAGAAATGCGTTAATGGGTGCAGTGATTATATTTAGCTTCACAGCATTCATCTATTTTTTTTAAATCCTCAGGTCAAATTGTGTTGAGAAAAAAAAATGTCTCTGAACAATTTCATGGGCAGGGAAGGAAACCTTTTCCCCTCCCAGGGACCGTGATCACGGATTTTGTGGTCCGTTTCCAACCCCAATTTACTCCCAGCTCCAATCAACCCTCTCTCCTTTGTATGTCTGCCAGTGTCAAGAAGGTCATGCCAAATGTCAGATCAACCAACCCACACCAATTTGGTCGAGTATTGGCTCTGTGCCTGACGCTGTTCCCAAAGAGCCGGCAAGCTATTCATGACACTGAGTCACAATCTTGCCCCTACTCCATCTCCCCCAAGACCAGCTCAGGGAAGACTGCAACACCAGACACCCCTACAACTTCCTCATCATCACTACTGTCTGCTGGGACACATTTGTTCTCCCACCCAAAGCAGCATTCCCATTTCTCAACTTAATTGCAGCCTGCTTGCCTGCTCTGGCTTTCAATGCCAATCACTCAGAACAACTCACCCCTTACTCCAGGCCTTCCTCTGCCCTCAGAAGGATCTCTAAGTGGTCATGGGGTTCTGAGATGTGGATATGCCAACCCACCCTCACCCCAAGCAGATGTAGTTACCACTCAGTGGTCACCCGCAAGACCAGCCCTACCTCCTACCTCTAGGACCACCAGCATCATCTGGGCAGAGGGGAAGAGCAGCACATTCCCAACCTCCATGGAGGAAACCAGAGGCCCACCAGGGGCCAGGGACCTACTCTGGGCAAGAGCGTGGGCACTAACAGACAGCAGTACCTACCGACACCTTCTCAAGGTCCTTCCCCCAGCTTCATCCAATCAGTTCCAACAGAGGGCCTCCAGTAAATGAAAGGGCTCACAACCTGAGCACCTACCATGTGCTGCAAGAGCTGCAGACAGGCCATCACATTAGATTCTCAATAAATTCTCAATCATGCTAAGGAAAGCAGCATTATCATTATTGTACAATATCATCATTGTGGGGAAGCTGAAGCTCTGAGGCGTTTTCATTTTCAGTGTCCATAGAATCCCCATGGAAATTGTAATGATGCTGATTTCCAGTCCCCCCACCCCAAAGTTCTGACTCAGCATTCTAGAACAGTTTCTACTTCATGTCTACCCTCACTACTCCTTCATCAAATGCTCTAGTAGAGAACCAGGGTTATTACCTAAAAAAAAAAATTAAAAAAAAAAAAAAAAAAAAGAGCTAGATGCCCTACCAGGCAATGCAAACAGAAATACTAACATCTGGGAACCCTCTCACCAGGGGGTGGGGGTGGGGGTGGGGGATGAAAGGGTAGTATATCAAAACTGCCATTTGGAAAATGTGCTGATCATAAGTACGAGAAACCAATCATTTTCTCTCTGGTTGGACACAGCCACACAGTGCTTCAAAGATGAAGAATCATTTCTTTGATATTTAGCACCATTTAGTGCCCAGCTTCCTTTTAAAGACAAGTCTCAACAAGGAAATACAATTCTCCCTCCTGCTAGTCTGATCTTAGGAAATTTCTCCAAAGAGAACAAGTTATAGTTCCTCTGCTGACTGTGTCACACTTCACCACGGGAAGGGGCTTCCTTTCTAGGAGTAAGAATAATAGTTAATTCTTACACAGCACATGTGGCTTGCCAGGCACTAAGTCAACAGTACAGCTGTATCCCATTCTATAGATGAAGAAACATCTGAAGACACAGAGAGGTTTAAGTGATCTGTCCAAGCTGGCAGCAGAGGCAAGATTTCAACCCTGGTATGCAGACCCCAGAATTCATGTTGGATAACCCCTGACATGGCAACAGGATTTGGGGGAACCCCTAGGACAATATCTCCAATTACTCCACTCTGCTGAAGCCAAGCTACTAGTGAAGAGTGTTATCTAGGACCAGTCCCTATGCCTCAACTTAGCACCAGGCTCTTCAAGATGCAGACAGGCACACACATACGTCACCTTCACCCCCACCCCCTAGCTCTTTCCAATTTCTTCCACTGGCCTCTCTTGCCTTGGACTGCCCACTGCTACCTGGCCTTCCTCATACTCAACCTCTGAATCTCCCCAGGGCCCTGTCCTCAAGGACCCCAGCCCCAGTCACCCATACTGAAATTGTCCAAGGTCCCTCCCCCGCTCCTGGACTGGGCACTCCTGGAGGACAGAGATGACATCTATTTTTCTCCACAGCACCCAGTGTGGAGACTGGCAAACAGGAGATGGCTCATCAGAGTCTGGTGACTCAACTGATGAATCCTGGACCAAAAGCCATCGAGTCTGATTAAACGGCTCCTCTAGTAAGGTGCTCACCACCCCTCAAGGTGGCCCACTGGTTCCATCTGTGGACATGCACAGACAACTCAGTTTGCAACTGAAGAGGATATGATTATTGCAAAGGTTACTGCACTGATGTACAACATTGCTCTGGCTCCACTGCTGCTAGGAAGGAGACTGTCTCACCTCCCCCTTCACCCACAGGGAGAGAATGCCGGAGGCTGTGCAGCCAGGTACCTGGGTAGAGGCCTTGAAAGGGCCCTCTGTCCCCTCTATCCCCGAGCACACTGCACCCCACCTGCACTGCAGACTGTTCCAGGGAAGCACAAGAGGCAGCCAGCAGCCCTGGAAGAGACTGCATGCTAACTCCAAGCTGTCAGACCTCAAGAGGGTGAGGGCTCTGCCTTGGCAGAAAAAGCCCCTGAGAAACCCTGAGAACGCTGACTGTGACGCTGGAAACACTCTTCTGGCAGAACCTGAAAGAGACAGCCTGGCTCTAAGAAGGCTTAAGAGGCTCATCAGCCCCTAAGCTGTGGTCAGCTGACATCTGGGGAGGGTGGGGGGTAAGAGTCTGCTCTCCCAGAGCACTAAGGGACCTGCCCACTGGCCCTGCCTTGGGACCATCCAACCCACTGATCACTCATCTACCCTGCAGGGGACTTTCTGAAGGAGGCCCAAGAGGAATTCTGCCTTTGGGTTATCGGGGAAGGTACAGATGACCAATTTGGGGGGGATAACTCTACAGGAGGATTCAGTACAGAGCGAGTGGCTATGGGGGTCAGAAGACACCATGGTAGAAACAGCACACAAACTTGGAGCCAAGATGACTCTGGTTCAAGTCCCAGCTCCCCTACTGATGCTCTGGCATCAGGAAGATCTTTGAACTCCTGTCCCTCCCCCAGTCTCCACTACTTGATCTGTAAAATGAGGACAATAAAAATAACTGCTTCTAAAAGGAATGTATATATTTTTCAACTATAGAGCACCATGAAGATTATTACTGTTGACATCTGTGGGCCAGGCAGCATCAGACAATAAGTCTGTCTTTCAGCAGTCAGAGCCGATAGCCAGGTGGTCACCCAGATTAAGGAGCAGACATCTGTGCAGCCTTCTAAATGCCCAGGAAACAGCCAACCCAGGAGCATTTTCACACCTCATTACCCTGGGCTCTTGGTTCCCAGGTCCCTGCAGCCTGGACAAGGTACCTGTGGCCTTGGGACTGCATAGCCCTGATGGTCAAGGTTACGTAGTGTTGTTGTTTTTAACTAACTTTGAATTTGGAAATCATTTTAAACTTAGAGTTGCAAGAATAGCACAAGGAACCTCCACATACCCCTCACCCAGTCTCACCCATTGTTAACATGTTGTGCCATTTGTTCTATCATCCACTCCCCTCAACACACACACACACACACACACACACACAAACACACACACACAGTTTTTTCTCAGCCACTTAAGAGCAAATACTTCAGTATTTCCCAAAAATGAAGACAACCTTTTAATAACCATAATGGTTATGCAGTTTTTATTAGTCCAAGTTCTGAGTTGAGTCCTATAGTTTGCATGATCCTGACCCAGGCAACCCCAGTTTGAGGACACCAGATTTCTCCATCAGCAGCTGAATGTAATTAGTACTTAGAATGCACATTTCTACCCTACCTCATAGCTGTGTACATGTACAAAGAGGGGCTCACATTTATTGGGCATTTACTAGGTGCCAGGCACTTGCAAAACCATTTACATCAATTAATTCATGCAATCCCCACATTTATCCCTATTTCATTGGTGAGGAGAAAAGGCTTGAAAGGAGTAGGTAACTTACCAAGGACAGGGAGCTGTAACTGGTGGGACTGGAATTAGAATCTGGGAATCTGGAGCCCATGCACCTGCCCATGCACGTACCCACTGCCTCTTTAAACACACTCCCACCACATATACAACCCCTATACATTTTTCTTCATGATTAAGTTGTGCTATGCTTTGGCTTCCAGAAAAACCTGGCCAGCATCCAGGTGACCGGGAGTAGGCTAGATGGGAGACAGAGGGGTGGTCTGGCACAACTCAGTTCAGGCAAAAGACGACCTGAGATCACAACAGCTGCTGATGTTGTCTTCCTTGGGGCCTGTACATTCCTCTTCGGAGACGCATCACTCAGAGAGACTGGAAGACCAATGAGCAGTCTCCCTACACTTCCCTGTCCCTTAAGACTGAACAGGGGAATTGGTGTACCCAAGAGTATATGTTTCTGTTTAGGAAACCACAAAGCCATATGACAAACATGATGCATCTTGATCTTAACAGAAAATACAGGAAGGAATTTTATAGTAAGTTAAATTGAGGGTAAAGTCTACATGGAGTTTTGGATAGTACCCACATTTTGAGGACGTTTACTACCATCCAATCTCCCAGGCAAGTTGGACTTCATCCTCTTCTGTCATTTGTCTGTGGTTGAAAAATCTGAGAAGCCCTTGTCTGAGACAACGAATTGTCCACCTCTTCTCTGAACCCTGAAAAGGCTGACCTAACACAGCATGCAGCTTTAGGAAGTCATTTTACCCCTCTGAGCCCACTTTTCTGCATGAAAAAAATGCAATAATTGTGAGCCTCCAACCAGATAACATTCATGAAGCACTCTGTAAACAATGAAACATTAACCCAAAACACTTCTCGTTTCAGAAAATTGAAACAAATGTTTCGACAGCCACTTAAAAACAAAAGGCAAATAAAACCATATTCCTCCACGTTTCTCCCTCTGCCAATACTTTATGCAAGACACCATGCCAGTTTACTGAGCAGAGAGATTCAAACCCATGCTCTCTTCTGAAGAGACAGGAAAACGGGAGCCAACACCTCATTAAATCACAAAATAATCCACATTGTGATGTGCTTTCTCAAAGAGGCTCCTTTTTCTGAAGCCCTATTTTAAGAAGCCCACAGTTTACTCCCATAAATATCGAGAGAATGGACAAAGTTATATCAATGCACCTGAAACCTACACCCACCCTCTTCACACACACAGCACTGTAAATCCGGAGTAGCACCTCTCCCACCATCCATCCCTGTCCTTTCTCTGAAACACATCCCTCCCAAGGGTAAAGAGCCTTAATAAAGAAGCAACTTGCAACTGTTTTTCTTAAAGAGGTTTTCCCAGATCTTTTCTGGGATGGTTTTGAGAGCGTGATACAAATCACAGCTCTTAATCCTTCCTTCTGCTTTCTGCACAACATCACCGTTGTTCCTTATACACAGGACCTAACGTTTCAATCCCTGCGCCAGTTTTCACTCTTGATAAAATAACCAGGAAACGAAACGTAAAGTGTGGGGTTATGCCAAAACTTGCCAAGCTGGGAGAGCCTTTTCTTAACTTTCAACAAGAGGCTTCAGAATTTCCAGTTTAAGTAGATGTATGCTGCAGTTTCACAGAAATTCTTTACACGATTGTTGCTTTCTGGTTTGAAATAAAGTTTCTGGGACTACTGTTCCCAGCGATGAGAAAGATGACAAATGAGAAAGATGGCATATAAATGAACCAACAGGTTGGCACTGTATAAGACAAATTTTACTAACATGAAGTCCAACATTTGTCTGGGGAGAAAAATGTGGCAGACAAGATAGACTTCTTCCCAGAGGGGCCTTGAAAACTGTCCCTTGCATGATGGCATAATTAAATCTCAAGAGGGCAGCTGCCTGGCCCTTCCAGTATTCACAGACTTTTCCAAAGGGCCTTCTATACCTGGTGCCTTACAGCCCACTGAGGGTGGGCTGATATTCTGTCATCCCTGGTTCAGCCTTCATTCCCCAACTCCTCTCTAACTTTCAGAGAAGGGGCGGCTGGGTGGCTCAGTCGGTTAAGGTTAAGTGTCTCAACTTCAGCTCAGGTCATGATTTCACGGTTTGTGAATTTGAACCATCAGGCTCTGTGCTGACAGCTCAGAGCCTGGAGCCTACTTCGGATTCTGTGTCTCCCTCTCTTGCTGTCCTTCCCTGCTCATGCTCACTCTCTCTCTCTCTCTCTCTCTCTCTCTCTCTCTCTCAAAAATAAACATTAATTTTTTTTTAAATTTCAGAGAAAATGGGTTTGCCGAATACAAAAACACACTCTAGATATTTAGCATTATCTCTAGAAGAATAACTCTTCCGAAGGAGTTTAGCTTAAGGCCTTGGCTCAGGCCTGATCCCCACTCCCTGCCTCCCTGGGACATGTTCTTAATTCCCAGCCACCTAGAGCCCCAAGCCCCACCCAGCCGTCCTGCTCCTCATTCCTGTCCAGGAGAGCCTGACCACCAGCACTCTTGCCCTGTGGTGGGTCAGAGTGGGCATGGTGGTGGTGGCTCAGTGTACAAGGTCATTACCCTCATATTTGCATTCAAAACATAGTATTCCACAATATAGAGATAAACCTGAGAGTCATGATAATAATTTAAATTTTTATTATTTGTTTTTACTTAGTATGACATTGAATAGCCAATAAAAAACACCATGACAAGTTGAGGGGGAAACTACAGAAGAAAGGAAAAAGTTTTATACTTTAATACATTTAAAGGCACCTTTTTCTGGCTTTTTGAACAAGTGGCCCTGCACTTTCATTTTGCACGGAGTCCTGCAAATCATGCAGCCAGGACCTGCTGCAGTCCAAAGGGCTGGGGAGGGGAAAGTCGGTCTTGCTTCAAGCCTCAGAAATGTTTTTCCCATTAGCCTCACCGGTCTCACTTGGGCATGGGCACCCACAAGGAGAATGGCACCTACATAGGCTGGCCCTGCAAAGCTCCAAAACTAAAACTGAGGAACCTAAAGCTAGAAGAGGACACCAGGGCCTGGCAACCAGGGAGGGAGACAACCAGCAAGGGAATACCAACAGATATCCCACTCTCCAGATGCAGAGCATGAGGTTAGAAGTGAAGAAGCCAGAGGAGGCCAGATCCTACAAGCACTGTTCTTGACAACAAGCATCTACATCCGAGAAGCCTGGGATCCAGGCACCAGATGTAACAGGCATAGTTCTGGGCTGCTTCGCATCTTTTACCTTGCCCAGTCCCCCCCCCAAACCCCTGATCTCTTCCCCAACAAGGAGTTTTGCAAGACCTGGAATATTTACTAAACTCACTGAGTCCCTCAAAACATTACTGCTTCAATAAATACCAAGTGCCTACTCAGAGCCCAGAGCTGGGCTCGGTACCAAAGTCTCAGAGATGCAGAACAGGATACCAGCCTTCAAGGAGCAATCTTGGCACAGGCAGGGTCGCCAAGACCCCTCCTCTCTGCCATTCATTCTCTTTATCAACTCAGGACCTATTCAAAGACTGCTGTAAGGAGAAGCCAACCCACGGGGTGCCACAAAACCCCCAAAGACCAGCCCAGTGTAACATTCTTGCATTCAAGGCCTGTTCTAGAACTTTACTCTCTGGGGTCTCACGTTTGAAAAGGCTGTGCCTGCCAAACTGCTTTTACTAATTAATAATTAATGTCTTCCATTGCTTACTAATCAGACACTTGCACCACTACCAATCAGCTCAGGAAACCAAGAGCTGCTGCCTTTCTCAGGTACCTCAATCCTCAGCAAAAGCAAAGAAGAACTCTGGCCCTGTGAGCCTTGAACAGCCTGACTTAGAGCAATGGCACCTGGCACAGGCTCCTTCAAGTATCAGTGGTGGCTCTCACCTGTGACCTGGGGTCAGAGCTACCACCACTGCTGTGGTTATTAGAGACTGAAGACCTACTTTTGGTCCCAGGTCTAAGCACTCCAGCCAAATCACTGAACCCTCATGGACCTGAGTTTCATCATCTGAAGAACAGGATAATCTCTGCTCTTCTGCTGCTACAGGCATCAAGTAAGAAAAGGTACCAGAAAAAAACCACCTGCCCTTTGCTTTTGGAATGCCAAGATTACTATGAGTTTCCACATCAGTAAACTGGGACTAGTAACAGCTCCTACCTTAACAAATTGTTGTGAAATTTAATCACATAATAGTTATAAAACAGTTCTTGGAATTTTTCAGACTTGAAAAGAAGAGGCTATTACATAATTGCTACTACTATTGTTGCTGTTGCTGTTAATGACACTATTATCTCCATTAATATTATATCTTGCTACCTGGATGAGAGACCCATGGGAAAGTAGAAAAGTTTTAGAGAACAAGAAGCCTTCTTAAAAAGGATAGTAGCATCACCAAGCCTAGGACTGGGGGAACCAGGAGTAGATTCCTCTTATGTTTTGCCTCTAATCCAAAAGTGAACCCAAAGTGCAGAAATCAAAACCAAAATGTTCTGCCTTAGCTCAAGTTTTTATGGCTTAAGAAATGTTCTGTGGGGGCACCTGGGTGGCTCAGTCAGTGAAGCATCTGACTTTGGCTCAGGTCATGATCTCACGGTTCATGGGCTCGAGCCCCGTGTCGGACTCTATGCTGACAGCTCGGAGCCTGGAGCCTGTTTTGGATTGTGTCTCCCTCTCTCCTACTCTCTCTCTCTCAAAAATGAATAATAAACATTAAATTTTTTTTAAAAAAATAAGAAATATACTGTGGGGGTGCCTGACTGGCTCAGTTGGTAAAGCATGAGGCTCTGAATCTCAGGGTCCTGAGTTTGAGCCCCACATTGGGTAGAGATTACTTTAAAATAAAATACTCTGGATTTTCTCATGTACAGCAGGGCTAAAGAACCTGGATTAAAGAAACGATTTTTAAAAAGAAGAAGCAATGTACTCTGGAGGGTATCAAACATCTGCTAAATATCAGGAGCAACTGGTGGATCCTGAAAACCTCACACAACTTTCCAGACCAAGGATCCATTGTGTGTGTGGGGGGGGGGGGGGGGGGGGGGGGAAACCCAGCTGTTCCAATGCTCCCTCTCACTGAGCCATATTAGAGAAGGATACAAAAAAAAAAGAGCATTCAGAAGTGATCATGGCAAATCTAAGAAAGCTGACTGACTAAAG
The DNA here is from genome assembly GCF_023721935.1 of Panthera uncia. Classification (NCBI taxonomy): domain Eukaryota; kingdom Metazoa; phylum Chordata; class Mammalia; order Carnivora; family Felidae; genus Panthera; species Panthera uncia. The sequence continues at coordinate 40,324,402 of NC_064808.1, read as the reverse complement.
CAAAGCATTTTTTATGTGAGGAAAAGGAAAACAATCACTCCCAATCCCTTAAATCTCTCTCAAGAAGTTGTCTCAAAAGGAGATAGGAAATACAGTCAGCTGCCACAGTGTCCCAGCCTCCCATATGGCTGGCCTTTGAAGGTAGGGGACCAGACAGACACTGCTTTCCCCTAGGCCTGGGAGGACCCTTGGGGTGGGGAGCCAGGACTTGCTATAGGATAATCACTGGGAACTTCACAGAGTTACCACAGAAGAGTCAGCAGAAGAGATGAAGGTCGGGAGGCTGTGGTAACGGCTGATAGAGTCCTACCCAGCCCTCAAGTCCCCCAACTCAAGACTTAGCCTAGTACTCTATGGAAAAGACAGATACCATCAGACAGGAACACCTACCTCTCCCCTCACTGAACCTATCAACCTCCCAGCATGGGCTCTGGCATGGACAGTCCTTCCTCCCGTAAAATGGGTGAAAGGCCCTATTCCCAGCTGGGACCAGTGAGACTTAAGCTCCGGATCCCTTCCCATTCATCCCCTCAGAGACACTGCTCCAGCAACTGTCCCATCTCTTTCCTACATCATCCACTTCTCCCTCTCTCCTGGATCATTCCCAGAAAAACACAACATGCTCTATCATCTCTCACTAAAAAAACAGACCCCCCCCCACCTCAAACCTACAACCCCTCTAATCCTCAGCTAATGTCTCAACCCCACTTCATAACCAAACTGCCTGAAAGATTCACCTATACTTATGGACTCCACTTCCATACCCCTGTTTTCTCTTCCACCTACTCCAGTCAAGTATTGTCCTTCAAGCTTCTGTGACCCACTCATTCTACTGGGTTTTCTCCTAGCTTCTGTTTCCTTTACTGGATCCACCTCTTTTCCCAACCTCTAAATGTTGCTATGTCCCAAGGCTTAGGTCATCTTTTCTGTCTACACTCTCATTCAAGGTGAGTTCAGTTAATCTTGTGGCCTTGAATACCAGCTATCATACTTAAATATAGCTCTTCAATCCTCTCTCTCCTGAGCATCTGACTAGTTGACATATTCATATCTCAAATGTCAAAACAAGATCTCATGCTCTCCTCCACTCCAAACACTCCTCCCCACAGCCCTCCCATCTCAATGATATGAGTACCATCCACTCAGGTACTTAAGCCTCTGGGAGTCATCTTTGACTTTTCTCTTTCTCTCACAGACTACATCCAAATCATCAAGTCTGAATCTGACTACTTCTTTCTCTCCAGTACTACACCCTCATTCAAATCATCATTAACTCCTGCCTGGACTACAGCAACAGCCTGCTACTACTATCCTGCCCCTACCAGTTACCCACCTACATACAGTCCACTCTACAGCAGGTAGAATGGTCTTTCTAAAAATGCAAATCAAATCACATTGCTCCCCTGCTTCAAACCCTCCAATAATTTCTCGCGGGGCTTAAAATAAAGTTTAAAGCCCCTTCCTCTGGCTCTACACCATTTAGCTCTTTCTTATCTATAACCTCTTCTGTTGCTACTTTCTCCTTTGTTCACCACATTCCAGCCACACTGGCCTCTCCACTCTTCGAACTTGAACTTGAAGCTTTACAGCCCTTACTTTAATAGAACTGACTGTTCTGTGGGGCGCCTGGGTGGCTCAGTTGGTTAAGCGTCCAACTTCAGCTCAGGTCATGATCTCACGGTTTGTGGGTTCAAGCCTCACATCAGGCTCTGTGCTGACAGCTCACAGCCTGAAGCCTGCTTCATATTCTGTGTCTCCCTCTCTCTCTGCCCCTCCCCTGCTCGTGCTGTCTGTCTCTGTCTCTCAAAAACAAATAAACGTTAAAAACAATTAAAAAAAAAACAGAATTGGCTGTTCTCTTCTGGAAATGCTTTGCCACCTCATCAACACAAGGATGGCTCTTTCCTGTTATCCAAACTTTACCTTAAATGTCACCTATTCAGAAACAGCACTGATCTCTCAATCCAACCATACCACCCAGTCACTTGATATCACATGATGTTATTTTCATTTTCTGCACAGTAGTTACCACTGACATTATTCTTGTTTGGGGGAGGGGGGAGGAGTTGTTTAGTTTTTTTGTTTAGTTTTTTTTTTCCTTATTGTCTGCTCCCTCTTCCCACTAGACTTCAAGCTCCATGAGCAACCAGATCTTGTCTGCCTCATTCATTTCTGCACTTCCAATGCCTAGTAGAACAATGAGGAACACACAAGGAGAAATCTAATAAAGATCAATAAAATGCAGTATGAGCCACACAGGCCCACTAACTGGGAGGTTCTAAGGTTCCAGCCAGCTCCTCAACTTCTCTCTCAAACACAGAGGTGAGGCAGGACAGCAGGACCCCAGCCAGTCCCAGTGTTCACTTGTATAAATCTCATCCACCAGAATTTCAAACATCCTGCAAGAGCCCAAACCAGGATAGGAGGATCCAGGATTTTCTGTGACCATCTTAGCTTCGACTATGCTGCTCCGCTACCGACTAGCAGTGTTCCCGAGTTGAAGAAAAGAATTCTGACTCACAGGCCCCCAAAAGTAAGAGTCAGACCACCGTCCAGACCTTGGCTAGTTAATTCATTCAGTAAACAAAGATTTACCGAGTGCCTACTCTGTGCCAGGCACTGGGCAAAGGATCAAAAGCTGCTCCTGACCTCATGGAGCTGACTGGCGAGCACACAGAGGGTTACAGAGAAACGGGGCAACACAGGTACACGCCCAGAGTGGGAAAGTAAGGGCCACACTGGTGCTCGCGGCTGCACCGCGCCCTGGTTTACGGCTCCCCGGATTTCATCTCTACAGACCCAGGTCTAGGGTAACCTGGCTAGTGGCACAACGCTCGCGGGCTTTTTCGGAACAGCTACCGCTTGACTAGCGGAGACAAGAGTGACTGTCCCTGTGGAGCACCGGCTTTCAGAGACGCACAGTGCTCGAGGAATATTATTGGCCGATGGGTTCCCTCCCCACGCTCACCCCTCCCCTGCAGGCCCGCGCTCAGGATGGGGAGGGGGCCGAGGTTCCGACTCTCCGCCACCGTCCCAGAGAACGACGAGGTCGAAACCAAAGCGTCCTCTCTACTCCCCGCTCCCCTCCCTCTCTACTCCCCACTCCCCAGACCCCAGTACTCGGGCCCCAGGCGCAACCCCCCACCCCGGTGGGGCACCTCCCGGCTCCGTGCGGCCCGAGACCCCAGCGGGGAGGCGTGTCCGGGCCCTCACACCCGGGCCCGAATCCCTCCCAACTACAGGACCAGCGGGTAGTTTGCGGCCCCCGCCTCCCCTGCCGGCCGGATTCCGGCCCCCCGCGGAGATACGGACCCCACCGACCCCCTCCCCGTGCCCGCCACACAACTCCAGCACACAAAACCCCACAAGAGAGCGGCCGCGGCGCTGTGCGCGCCAACTCGCCCGGGACCCGCGCGGGAGGCGGGAGGCGGGAGGCGGGAGGCGGGAGGCGGGAGGCGGGAGGCGG
>NC_064808.1:39606234-39645817 GCF_023721935.1 Panthera uncia | reverse complement strand
GTGGGGCATACAGAGTGACCAAAGTGAGTCTGGGGACAGAGGAGACTGTGTGGCCAGGCTTGGTGTGTACAGGGGGTGGGGCACGCAGAGTGACCAGGTTGAATCCAAATGGGTCGGGGCAGGATGAGTGATGAGATAGGGTGTGTGTGGAGGACAGTGTGAAGGGTGTGATGCGGTGGGATCCCGATGGGGGTGGGGTGGAGTTGACTGATGGGTCTAGATGGGGCTAGGGAAGTCCTGAGAAGCCAGCTAGATGTGGACGGGAGGCAGCCAGGCTCTGGTCAGCGGGAGAGAGAGGTCTGCAAAGGCCACCTCTCTGGACTGGAGTTTTTCTGCGTGTTTGTCTGTCTTCTCCCTGAGCTCTGTGTCTGGCCCCCTACCCATGACGCATCCACACCATCCTGTCTCATCGGCCCTGCCTTGGGCCCTGGGCCAGGCCCCCAGCACCGCACTTGCTGGACCCATCACTAACTCATCTTTTTGCAAACTTTGAGCAAACCCAGGACCCCCTCCTTCCCTGCACTGTGGGCAGCCCATAGGCTGCCTGAATGAGCCGGGGACCCCCAGCCTCCTGCCTCCCTCCATGGTCCACTCACTTTTCTGTCCTCAGGGACAGGCTGCCCTTTACCAATGCCCCACCTCTGGCCTGTCCCCCTCCCCCACTAAACAGTTTTCAGTGTCTCAATAGCTTCTGCTTATATGTTTGAAGATTCCAAACTGAATGGGGAGGTGGCGAAGGCCGCGCTGGCGAACGAAGACTGCCCCCACATAGACCAGGCCCTCACTCCTGATGAGGGCCTGCCCTTTACTCGCTCGGGCACCCGCGAGAGATACGGACCCTGCTTCCTCTTATCAACCGGGGAGTACGCGTGCCCACCTGGTGGAGGAATGAGAAAGGGTATGTAGAGGAGGCGGGGGGCACTCTGCATCAGCTGGGCCGCCTCGCGCTCCTGCAGATGGGCGGGTGGGGCGGCGGGCGAGGGGTGCTGAGGGGCAGGCAGGCACGCTGAGGGGGGGCAAGGTGCAGAAGGAGCCCCCCCCCCCCCCACAAGGGTTGGCCCTTGGAGGTCTGAGTCCTTTTCTCCCAAGTAGGATGTCAGGCTGGCAAAGAATCTGAGGTCCTGGCAGCTGTGGGTTGGGACTGAGCCGAGGGGAAAGGAAGGGGTGCCGGAATGGGCTGGCTGACTACGGGGCTGTGACCCTAAGGCAGGGTGTTACCCGGGGATGTGGGAGGAGTCTCGACTCCTCCAGGCTGCTCTGGCAGATGGCAGGTGAGACCCAGAAAGCAAAGTGATCTCCCCTGTCCCTTGGTTGAGGAGGGCAGTGGGGTGGGCCTGGCCTGGCCAGGACCCTGTGGACGTAACCACCCAAGGATGCATGTTCTGGAAGAGCACCATTTAAAGAGAATCTGTAGGCCAGTGGGAGGAGAGGCATGAAGAGAGGTGGCTTCAGGGCTTGGGGGTGAGACCAATGTCATTGCAGAGGTAAGATGTGTGCTAGTCAGAATATTGCTAGTGGCAGTTAGAGAACTTGCCAAGAAGGTGAAGCACCACCCCGTGCAGCACCTTCGTTCCCTGGTCACCGCCCCGGGTGTGATCAGCGCCCCCTTGTGGTTGGTGAAGGCTGAGCCCCATAGTGGCCTCTGTTCAAGGTCTCCTTGTTAGCAGACCCTTATCTTAGTCTGACCTCCTGGGGAAAAGATTTCCACTAGAGCTTGAGCATGGGCTGGAGAGAAGCTTGAGGCAGGGGCCCAGAGCACCCTAGCCCCAGGCTTCAGGCATTGGCCTGGAAGGTAGAGGAAGCCATCCTTGACACATCGGACTGGCTGGGCAACTCGTGCATGTCTGGGAGTGCCTCACATGCTCACACGGGATGCATGCTGACCAGAGTGAGCAGGCTGGGCCCGAGGGATAGTTGGTTTTTTAGAGCAATAGTTGGTGTAGACGGTGGCCATTCACAACTGCTCCAGTACTTGAAGTGGTCCAACAATACACAAGGAGAGAACACAGAATTCCAAATAAAGGGCAAACCCAACCCAGAAGAGGAGAGGCAGCCTATACTGAGATGGGAAAGTCCTTCTGGTCACTGGTGCTTAGTGTGCCCACCTGATCCAGTCTGGTCCCTGCTTCTTTGCCCTGCCTGGAGGTCCCTCGGACCCCAGTGCGGCAAACCGCTGCCCGCATGGTGCTGCATGGTGGAGGGCTGCAGGCCTGGGGTGGGCCCATCCTTGGCACCTTCCATGGATAGGCCTGATGCTCCCTTTTGCACCTGGCTTTTTCCTGGGTAGAGGCTCTAGAATACCAGGAGCAGGGGCAGCCCAGGGGAGTGAGGGGGAAAGCAGGTAGACTTTGTGGCTGTGCTCTGCCTAAGGTCTCATGGGCTGCCTGTCTCCTTCATCGTCACTATTGGATCAATCTGTGTGGCCTAAAAGAACAGACAGGAGAGTCTCTTTACCGTGCTTCCAGAAGCCCAGGGAGTGTGGGACGGAAGAAGCCCCATCTCCCTGTAGTGGCCAAGGGAGCTCGGCGGCAACCACTGTCCACGGGTGGTACCTGCTCCCCAATCCCACAGAGGCGTGGGGGGCCAGAGTGTTTGGGAGGCACCAAGGGTGAAGTGCCCCCACCCACATCCACCCGGCCCTGCTCTCATGGAGCCATGACAGCGCTGAGGACTTGATTTTCTCAGGATAATTCCAGTGCACAAGCCACATGCAGAGTAGGAGAGTTAGGGACTCAACCCAGTCCCCAAGAGGGAGAAAGAGGCGTGCTGGGCCGGCTCACTGCATGGGAAAACCAAGCCCGCTGGAGAAGAATCTGCCTGCCTCTGCATGCGGCTGTTCTGTCTTTCCTCTTCCTTCCTTAAAAACTAAGTACCAAGCGGGATGGGAAAGCCAAGAAGAGAAGCTCAAGTGTTAATTGTATTCTTTACATACAGATCTTTGCAAAGAAAGCCCTGTCATTGCTAAGTATATGCCGACAGAGGCTGTGAGAGTGACTTGACCAGGCGGCTTGGCCGAGGACACTGGTGGCTATTAAGCATCTGGGTGGACCAGCAGCCCCTCCTCACCCTCGGACAGAGTAAATTCACGCCATGCAGGTTTGCCGGACGAGTCCGAGTGGCCCAGGTCTTGTACTAGGACGGACGTAGCTTTTTCTACGGCCAAATGGTAACTGACCGTAGAGGATTTCTTTTCCTTCTTTTCCTTTTTTTTTTTTTTTTAATTTTATTTTATTTGGGGAGGGCGGTGGAGGGGTTCCTTAGCATGACTTGCATGAAGTTAAACAGAAAACCCAGCAAACCAAACCCACCAACCCCCCTGCAACTGTAATGATCACCCTAAACAACAACGACAAGAAAAAGGAAAAAGTCCTCTATTTTCTTTCAAAGCTCTTTACTTTTATTACACACGTTGTTGGAGCCAGACTGTAACGGCGTTCGGTAGAAACCTGTACATTTCTGGGGGTGGGAGGAGGGGTGGGGACGGGGAATGGATGGCTTCCCTTTTTGTACACGAGATCGAGAGTCAAGGTTCCAAAAAGGGCAGTCAGTCAGTCATCGGTCATATTGACCTCACCTTCATAGTTCATTTCTCACGTGGAAACTGAGAACTTTGCTCCAAATAGAATTGTGGAAACACGCACTGCTGCTTTCTTCCCTCTCTGTCTGGCATGCTTGTGACCCAGCGGACGTCTCTCCAAGACCCTTGACAGCGGCTAGTCTAGGTTGATTCAATCATCTTCTCGGTGTGTAGATCCAGTGTGACCAGCTTTCATTACAAATTGTTCATAGTAAATAATCAACACCGTACGGATTTTCCAAGTGTTACTTTAGAGCACCAAAAGATCAGGACCACAGGAGGGGTGGCCCTCCTCCACCTTTATTAAGGCACAACCTGGCATTGTATGCAATTTAGTACTTCACAGTAAAAAACTGCATGCCCAATGTTATGCAAAGCGATTCTAGCATGAAATAAATTTTGTATCATGGTTTCTGTATAGTCTAAAGCAGATTTGTTTTCCTGAAGCAATTGGAGGTTTGCAGAGACCCACTTCTGCATCTTGAATAAATATAGTATTTTCCCAACAGAAACAGAGGACAGTAGCTTGGCTTTGGTCTGATTCTAAAATTAGTGGTGGGGTGGGGGGTGGGGAAGGATGATATTTTTGAAAAACACATGCTTGAGTTGAAAAAAAAAAATGCAACATCTCGAGCCTTCACTGCAGCTCGAAACATTTCCTGGAAAGAGAGCAATGCTGCTTTAGCTCAACACCCTCCCCTCCTTGGGCTCTGGCCCTCAATAATAAAAAGCTGACTTTTGAGATGAAGCACGGGTTTGGGTTTTTATTGCCTTGGGCAGTGTCGTGATTTGGTTCTGCCTGTGATCGGGCCTGCTGTGGCGGGGCTGGGGTGGGGTGAACCTGAACCTGCTATGTCTCGACAACATAGCAAGGTGCTGGCTGTCCTCCCGCTGGGAAAAAAACCAGGCCTTAAGGAAGAAGTTTTGCTCTGGCCCCCGCCTCTGCAGATCCCGTTGGGTCTGGGGAGGGGAGGCAGCTCTCAGAAAGGATGGGGCATACAAGAACCTGACCCTAAAACAAGCACATACTCTAGGGGGTTCACTGACATGGAAACTTCTGTGTGAGTCATGCCATTTTGATGACTCCTTGAATCTGGCCATGTCAGAGCTCCCAGCCCCCTTGCAGACCTTTCAGTCACCTCCCTCCTAGGGCCATTGTTGAATCTGATAGTGGCAGAGGCAGGGGGCTGACCGACAGTTCCGGGTGCCCTACCCAGCTGCACCCTGCTGGCTCAGCTGGTGAGACCACCCATGCATCTCTCTCAGCCTGGAGGCATCTTGAAGGGGAGGAGCCCTCCCTCAGGGGTCTTGATTTGTGACGATTACTCACTTGGCTTCTCATGGGGGATAGAGTGGGGATTGGGGGTTCCTATCCTTTCCTTATCCATTGGAGAATCCAGGAATATTCAGGTGGGAAAATATCTAATGATCATGGTAGTCAACCTCCGAGCCTTTTACAGATGAGGAGCTGAGGTCCACAGAGAATGATCTTCCCAGGGCCAGAAACAAGTGGGTGTCTCTCTCCCATTTCAGTTCCCTTGATGCCCCCAGCATGGCCTGAGTCAGCCGTCAGATGGGCAGGTGGGAGGCCGAAGGTGGATGCTGAACTCTCATCTCACTGTTCCTTGTCCCCTCAAAGCCTTTGCCTCAACTTCCATCCTGTGTGGTCCGGGAACCACGGGCTGGGGGTCAGTGGAGCAGTGAGTACAGTAAGGCCTCTGCCCAAGGGGCTACGCGGCCATAGAGCTGCCAGAGCACACCATGTATGTCACAGCCATTCATAACTATCAGGATGTGGGAGCCAAACAGCCTCAGCTGCTGCAGGGAAGGTCACGTTCACTCTACCTGGGATCCAGTTTGGGGGAAGTGCCTCTCTGGTGGACTCGAGTGGACTTCACACAAAGCCATTTACAATGTGGGTTTTCCGGGACACACCAGCTAATGGGGAAAGGGGATTGACGTACACTGAGCATCTGCGCGGGGGGCAGCTGGGAAACATTGTCTAATGACAGCCCACAGTAATTCACTCTGCCCATTTTGGAGCTAGAGGACAGGTGCAGAGAGGTAAAGCAACTGGCCCAAAGCCACACAGCCAATGAAAGACGAAGCCAAGATTTTAACCCAGTCAAGCTTGACTCCAGAGTTCAGGTGAAGCTGTCTCAAGCCAACTGGGGCCTTCTTGGGGCAGGAGCGGAATAGATAGGAACACTAGAGAGGCTCATCCTGAATCCCAGGATGCTCAGGACGTGGCTTCCTGCCCTCCTTCATGATGCGCCATGGGTATGACAGAGGGGGGCTTTTCACAGGCCGCTCAAACCTTCTACACACACATCTGGCCACCTCACTCTCCTTCCTGAACACCTGTTGCCCTAGGAGGGAAACTGAAGCTCCTTCTATTGGCCAGCATGCCCCCTGCCCCACTCCTGGCCACCTCTCCTCTTCTCTCACCTCTGTGCCTCAGTTGCTCTGTAAGTCTGAGCCTGTAGCGGTCACACACGTGCACCTTAGGACCTGGAACTCCCTCCCTCTATGGTCCCACTACTTCCTAACTTTCCAACTCCCAATTTCCATCCATCACGAGGTCTTGCTTTGGAAGTGGCAGGTGCCTGGGGGCAGGGTGGAAGGCTTGCTTTCCTCTGAGCCCCAGGCCCCGATTCACCTTGCAAGCACAGTCTCATCTAGTTTGGCCTCCTGGCCTGATGGCCTTCTGGGACTGAAGGTGGTGGGGGTATCAAGGGGAGAGGGGGTGCCTGTGACCAGGAGGGGAGAGCCTGTGGTAGGCCGGTGAGGACGCAAACACCCCACGAACACCTGGAATGTGGTGACCACACACAATCACTCCAGAGGCCAGGCCCAAGAGCTGTGAGCACACGGCGGAGCTCACTCCCCTCTTCTTTTTCCTTCCCCCTCCCCTTACGGGAGGAATACAAAGGCCAATCTACTTTGTCTATCAGAAAAAAAAGTAAAGAAAACGAGTGGGTATTTACTCAAGTTGGCTTCTATGGCTCATTAGCTAACCAGGTGGGGGATGCTGACATTAACTCTCAGCTGGTCATAATCTGCACAGCACAGTTATCACACACTTGTAAGAGATAAGCACAGAGGACAGGTGGGTGTGAGGGGATCATGACACCCTCATTTAACCTCCCTACCCCCTTGGTGGCCCTGAAGGTGTACACACCAGTTCGTTAACATTTACTGGGCACTTCCTCTGTATCAGGGCCCATCTTTGGTGAAGGGTTCCAGAACCGACCAAGACCCGATCGCTCACTCTCGAAGAGCTGAGGGTCTGTTTGGAATGAGGGGCTCGGACATCTACAAATCTGAGGATGACCATGGGAATCAAAGGGCCCAGAAAAAAATCTGGGCGACCCTGTGGACAGCCCCTTGAGCTTTCAGGCACTCATCAGATCCAGTGAACGGGCCTAGAGAAAGCCTGTCTGCCGCTGCAGGAAGGGCAGAATGGAGGGACCTCCGGTGACAGGGCTGTCTGTGGTGGCATCTAGTGCCAGAGGCCATTCGCTCTTCCATGCGTGGATTATCAAGAAGGGTCTGAGTCACGTTCTGAGCCAGCACCCCTGACCTTGTTTCAGGCTGGGAAGGAGCCCCAAGACACTTCTTTCTTGTGCCCACAGGTGGCCTCGGGAGAGGCACTAGGGCTCAGCAGTAGAAGATTTGGAACTGGGGTTTCTTCTATAGGAGCTGAGGGAGGCAGGAGGGAACTCTGAACTGGCGTGCTGTGAGCTCACGTGTGTCGGCTGCTCGTGAGTAGAAAGCCTGTCTGGGAGGTGTGGGCCTGAGTAGTCTCCAGTGTGGGACTGCTTTCTGGACTGTGTGTAGGACGGCGGCGGGCAGCCCGCAACTGTGGGCTTGCTCCGGTGTGGTCCTCTCTGGACCATCCAATTTCTCCAGATCCGAGGGTATGGGAACCTTGGCAAGACCAGCTCAGAGTGCACAGAGATGTCCTTCTTCCCACTGCGGAAGTGCTTAGAGGCTGTCGTAACCTCTGCTGGTTCTGGGAGGTGGGGGACCAAGGCCTTTGCTGGCCAGGGCAGTGCTGTTTTTTGGTACAGTATCGGGAGCAGGACTCCATGCACGGGTGTTCGAGGTCAGCCAATGGCTGTGGGTGATGTCGAGGTTCAGGCCTGGGGAGCTCAGGATTATCTTCATCCCCACTCCATTGAGCTGAACCCACTCCTGATCCCAGGGTTGAGCCTCATCTGCCCACCCTGGTCTCGCTCAAGGCCTGGGACGGGTCACCTCCCAGTCAGGACACTGAGCCAGGAGTGAGGTGTGTGGTCCCTTCCCCTTTTTAGGCCTCTTGTTTTCCCACATGAATAATGAAAATGTTGGATAAGACCAATGGTTTTCAAAACTTTCTTAAGGAACCCTTGTCAAGTGAAATCTTATGTGGAGCCCAGTATATAATATAAATTAAAATAAAGCTGCTGTGAATAAGGTGGAGGGTGTGGGCCCAGATCTTTGTCCACATGGCTTCCTTTCATCCATAGACCGCCAGGTGGCCACCGAATTCTCAGGAGACTTCTAGGGCTCTAACAAATGCACTTTGAAGGCCACTAGGCGAGAAGGTCATTACAGGTCCTCCAGCTCTGATATCTTGGGAGTGTAACTTCCTGAAGCCACCGTAGTCTAGCCCTCACGGGTCTAGGCCCACGGGTCCTAGCCCTCACGGGTCTAGGCCCAATCCTCTCCTGAGTCCCAAAGGGAAGGTGGTGTGGGATGGGCCACTAGCTAGCTGGTGACACTGCCACACAGTCCCCAGGGAAAGCTGTTTCCTGAGGCAGCAGAAAGGTGCTATGTCCCCCAAAGTCACAGCTGCCACCTGGGGAGGCCTGGGGCCTGTGGTCTGGCCTACACCCCATTTTACCTCCTCCTCCTCCTCCAGAGGCAAGGAGGGCTAAGAGGCAGATGTCAGGGGTTAGGGTCAGACTCCCCTTCCTATGCTGCAGCCTGTCCCTCACCCGAAACTACACAGCTTGGCAATTAGTCACGCAGGCCAGCTCCAGAGTGCTGCCTGGCTCGGATGAAGACACCCATCCTCTGAGAGTTCACTGGTTCTAGATTCTGTTGTCTGTTCCAGGTGCCTCCTCTGTCGGGTCTTCCCAGAAGTCCTATCTCTTCCTCCACTTATTCATCTCCACTTCCTACCCCCCCACCCCCCCCATCCAGGGCCTTCTCTCTTCTAGTCACCAAGACAAGAACTCCTTCCCATCCGAGTATCCACCTGCAAACTAATCCTCGAATCAGTAAATTAATGCTCCAGGCGCTGAGAATAAAACCTCAGGGAGGCCTTTGGTTGCTCTGAGCAAGGCCTGGGAACCGTTTCTCTTGCCGAATCAAAGGCTGCTGGACCAAAATAACCACGGGGGATGGGGCTGGGTATTCCGTCCCCACCAGGTAAAGACAGGCTGGAGCTGCTGTTTTCCATGTCCTTTGGGGATTCCGGTTTAAATGTCGCTTAGGGGCCAGACTCCCCAGCCATGCAACCAAGTGAGGTTCTTGTTATTGCCCTCAGGGGGGGTCCCGTTCCCATCTGCTGGGCAGGAAGGATGTCTGTCTCCTTGAACCCCAGACGCTGAGCCGGCCGCCTCCCATTGTTCTGGCCTGTGGTCAGCCCCCCTTCTCAGGCCGACCACACAACCTGACCAAGCAATTCTCTGGGAACACTTTGGGTTGGAAAAAATCACTTTATTAAAGGGCCTCTGTCACAAGCCCCCCATCTCTGGACCTGTCAGATAGGCTTTCAGTAGAAGTTTCTGGTTGTCTTTCCTTCCAGTTTCTCTGTCCATGGCTTCCTGAGATTTGGCACTCTCAGCGGCATCTGGGGAAGGGCCAGTGACCTTGGGGTGCTGGCCCAATGCAGGGAGGGCTGGCAGTTGGCAGAGCGCCAGGGAGTGGCCAGCCCCACAGCCCACAAGGAGTCCCAGTGACGACCGCAGAGATGGCACAGGCTTCGGGGCCCAGATGTTGGCTTCGGAGCCGTCCCCGCACATGCCGTGCTCGTTCCAGCCCCAAGAGTAGCACGTCCCTCCTGTGGAAAAGAAGAGACTGCTGTAGAAGTGGCTTTGAGAACAGGGCTCAAACAATCAACCTGGGGACACGGGTAATATCCTAAACCCCGGTTTCCACGTGACAAGACCAAAGCTCAACCGTACTTGGTGGCTTGCCCACCACCCTTGCTTCCACCCTGCCTTCCAGAGCCTTCCCAGTGTTTCTCACTCCTGCCACCCCACAGCTGTCCCTGTCCCAAACCTGCCCTTCCTCCTTCCTTCACCGTAACCTCCTCCCTCCCCCCCACCCCATAATCCAAGACCTGCCGACTCTTCCTCCAGAGAAATAGCTCAAATCCTTCCATCTCTCCATCTCTACTGCCTTCCCCTTAACCCGGCACCATTCTCCCGCGTGCTGGGCCGTGCCGACAGCCAAGGGACTAACTGGGCAGCTCACCATCTGCCCCAATCTTCAAAGAGCGTCTAGATGATCTCTGACGACTGCAAATCTAATCACATCACTCCCCTGCTTAAAAGACTTCTGTGACTTCCAATGCCCTTAAAGGCCTTTCTTTGGCCTGTGAGGCCCTGAGTGACCTGGCTCCTGACCACCTTGCTGCCCTCCCCTTACTCTCCCCCCACCTCACTACGTTCCAAAACCCCTGCCTTCTTTCCATTCCTTACATATGCCTTGTGGGGCCTTCTTTCTCTTGAGGTCCTCTTTTTAATGGGCTCCAGACCTCCTCATCTTTTAAAATTTTTTTTTTAACATTTATTTATTTTTGAGACAGAGAGAGACAGAGCATGAACAGGGGACGGGCAGAGAGAGAGGGAGACACAGAATCGGAAACAGGCTCCAGGCTCTGAGCTGTCAGCACAGAGCCGGACGCGGGGCTCGAACTCACAGACCGCGAGATCATGACCTGAGCCGAAGTCGGACGCTCAACCGACCAAGCCACCCAGGTGCCCCAGTCATCTTTTAAATTCAAGTTAAATGTCGTTCTGAGGCCAGATTCCCTGGCCACTCAATCTAACTTAGATTCTTGATATTGCCCTTGGACTTCACCCCCACGGGGGCCCTCGCACTTTGTGGTGAATAGATGACTTGTGTAGTCATGTGTGTACTGTCCCCTCCTCACTAGCCGATGTGCTCTACAAGGAGGGAAGGACCACGTATGTTTCATTCACTGCCGTATCTCTAGCCTGGTACACAGCTGGTGCTCAATAAGGGCTCGTTGATGAGATAAAAGATTGAATGAACACAGTCATACAGCCAGAGTCTCTAGACCAGCATGATGCCCCCATCACAGCATCTCTTCCTAGGTTTAGACCCTTTCCTAGGGCCTAAACTCACTCGTGTTTTTTGTAGTCATTAAAAATTTTTTGCCCCCAATTTATAAAAATAACACATCTTCCTGACAAAAAAAAAAAAAAAATGAAAAATACGGATGAGTGTAAAGAAAAAAGCAGACTTTGATCTTGGCACTACTATGAATATTTTAGATAATCTCTTTTAAACCTTTAATTTGTGAAGTTTGTAAATATTTGTGTATATTTCGTTCTGCTTTTGTCCCTTACTAACACAAATATTCCTCCACAGAACTGCAAAGGATTCAAAAAGAAAATTAAAAATAATTTGTTTGAAATTTTGAAATAATTCAATATGCAGAAAGATACAAGAAATAACTTAGCAGAAAGAAACATACTCCATCCAGATTTAGAACATTTGTCAACATATCTGCTTCAATGCTTCCCTTAAAAAAAAGAAAATATACCAGCAAGATAACAGTTTAAGCCCTGCTTCCCGTTCTTGCCCTCCAGCCATTTCTCCTCCCAGGAAGGAGCCACTATTTTGAAGTTGGTGTTTGCTACTGCTTTTATACTTTCTACACATATGTCATTAAATGCCATGTAACATTTTTAGTCTGTTTTAAAGATTTATATAAATAGTGTTGAAATATCTATCTTTATAACACGTGCCCTTTACACTCGGTATTCTTTTTGGAAATTTATCCGAGCTTACACAGATCAAGTTCGTTTATTTTAACTGTGCTCAGTATCCCCTTATGTATAAATCTTATTTGACTTATCCATTCCCCTTCTGATGGACAGTTCTTTGATGATGATAATTGTTGCTATCTTCTTACACAATATATAATGTACAATATCATGTACTTCAGAGTAATATTATCGCTATTGTAAACAGCGCTGCCATGAACACCCCTGAGCATGTCTCCCTGTACGGAGAGGCGTCTGCGCAGGGCCAGTCCCCAGACGTGAGTGGAGTGGAGCCACACGTTTAGATTTAGATACGGCTAATAGCTGCCACAATGGCTGCAGTTACTTCCCGTCCCATCAGCGATGGATATGAATGTTTCCCTCTATCTTTACCTTCGCACTCTTGCTATTCTGACAAGTACAATGAACGAATCTGCATTTCCCCGACTACTAGTGAGAGGGAGCATCACTTCATTTATAGCCCTGATTCGCCTCCTCTTATGAATTGCCTCTGTACATTCTTGCCTGTTTTTCTCTTTGGCTGTTTGTCTTTTTTTTTTTTTTTTTTAATCGATTTGTGAGTTTTCTTGATGTATTATTTTCTACTTTTTTGCTATTCTATGCATTGTGTCTTCTCCCACACGTCCATGGCATGTCTCTTCACTTTGCTTACGGTATCTTTTATTAAACAAATTTCTTTAAAATGACTGTCTGATTGTCCATTATGGAGATTCAACAATTTCCTTAACCTGTATCCTATTAACAGATATGCAGGTTGTTTCGAGTTTTTCATTATTTTGAATAACTTGAATAATATTCCTGTGAGTATCTTTGCACACATATCTTTTTCTACCTAATTGCTTCCCTCAAATTAGATTCTTAAAATGGGAATTCCTGGTCAACTGGTATCGACATTTTTGAGATTCCTGAGTACTGTTTTTAATGCTTCCACAATATTTTTCAGAAAGGCCACCTGAATACAACTATGGCAATCTGTGGAAGTTTCCATTTTACTCCAGCATTGCCAGTATTTAGTGCTCATTATAATGTTTAAAAAATCTTTTCTAATTTGAAGACACAAAAAGATTTCTCATTGTTTGTATTGGTACATTATTGCCATCAAAACTGAAAAATAAGGGGCGCCTCTGTGGTTCAGTCGGTTAAGCGTCCAACTTCAGCTCAGGTCATGATCTCATGGTTCATGGGTTTGAGCCCCACGCCAGGCTCTGTGCTTACAGCTCCAAGCCTAGAGCGTCCTTGAGATTCTGTGTCTCAGTCTCTCTCTGCCCCTCCCCTGCTTGCACTCTCTCTCTCTCTCAAAAATAAATAAACATTAAAAAATTTTTTAAAAACCTGAAAAATAATTCTTACGTTACTCAGATATTTGTATTTCCTCTTTTGTGTATTGTCTGCTTCGTATCTTTTTCCTGTTTAGTATACAAGGGTTTAAGTGCTCAGATCCAAGAGCCAGATGGCTTGAGTTCAAATCCTAGCTCTTCTATTTATTAGCTGAGTGACCTTGGGCAAGTTACTTAGTGTCTCTGTGCCTCAGTTCCTTCATCTGTTAAATGGGGATAATAGTACCTTTATCATAAAGTTGTTTATAAGCGTTAAATGAGTAAGTAGGTGTAAAATACTTAGAATGGAAGTTGCCACATAATATCATGTAAATGTTTGTTATTGTTAAGAGCCTTCTTAAGAGCCTTCTTGTTATGTTAAGAGCCTTCTTGTTTTAAAGATTTTTATTTTTAGAATATTCTTTCTCTGCCATATCTAGCACAAATATTTTTTTCTTAGTTTGACTTAAAACTTTGTCTTGGGTCTTTTGATATAAAACATAAGCTTTATGGTTCTTTGTAGTAAACTTCATTGATCTCTTACAATTTCTTCTACTGCTTCTAAGAACTGAAAGCCCATCCCTATCTGGATCAGAATGTATTCTTTTTGATTTTTCAACGATCTTATTTACTTTTCTATCTTTACATTTCACCCTTTCTCCACTGAAAATCTGTTTCCCAGACCACTCTTCCACAGGGGGAGGCTGGCTGGCCAGGGATTACCCTTCCTTTCCCTTTTCCTTTTCCCTGGTAGGAAGGCAATCACTGGCCAAAAGTTTGGGTTTGGGGAAACACAGATGTCTCCCTGTTTGGCCCACGAGCGAGGAAATGCACACAGAGAAGATGAGCCCCGGGCCGCAGCTCCTATGGTTATGCAGGAGTTTCGGCCAAGTTGACGTGAGGCACAAAGTGGGAGAGTGTAAGAGGCTTGGTACCTTTGGGCCCTGCTCGGCACCTGGCGTGGGCTTCGCGCCCGGGCCTGGTGAGTGGCACCAGCTGACGGTCAGCAGGAATGGGGGTGGGAGGAAGGCAGAGCTGACCTACCACCAGGACGCGGCACAACGGGCAGCTGGCAGGTCCCTCTCCTCCTGCCAAAGGAAACACGCTCTGAGGGGCCGGGGTAGCCAGAGGCCTTGAGCCAGGGCTTTCATGCCCACTGGGTCGAAAAGTCTGGCAAAGGGCCAGAAATTTCTTCCCCCAATACTTCCAAAGAAGCCTACTCGAAGTCAGGTGCTTTATATTCTTTATCTCATTTAATTCCAACAACCCTGTGAGGCAGCCATGTTTCGTAGATTATTCTCGTTTCGTAGAGGATGAGGCGAGGCACTAGAAACCAGGAAGTGTGGCTCCAGAATCTGCACTAACTTTGCATATTACATACCAGGGCTTGCCAAATTTATTCTAAAAAGGCAGATAGTAAATATTTTAGGTTTGAGAGCCTCATTTGGTTTCTGTTGCATATTCTTCTTTATTATAACCCTTTAAAAACCATTCGTAGCTTGCAAGGCCATACGAAACAGGCCATAGCTCAGACCTGGCCTGCGGGTCACACTTTGCCAGCCCTTGGCATACATATACAATGTCCACTATTTACTGTGGACTGTGCTCCGCTGTCCCGGGTCCCACACTACCAAATGGCTGCGCGATAATGGTACTTCTGTCCCCATCTACGTCATAAGGTCGCTAGGAGGAGGACTGCATAAGTGGACATGCCCCAGCACAGTGCCCGACACACGGTGACGGCCCACACCCACGTATGACGCAGACCACAGGAAGGGGAGGAAAAGGCTTTAAGAAAGGCCGTGCCAGTGTCAAATGGCACGGAGGAGAGGACGGGCACCAGCAGATGGGAAGGCCTGGGTGGAACGACACGAAGTTTGGGGTTTCTGAACATTTTAAACAAACTTCCTATGTAAAAAACAAGAACAAAAACAAAAACCAGGCTGCTGAACTTCGAAAGTGAAAGATGAACTGTGCCTTGGGGCGCCTGGGTGGCTCAGTCGGTTAAGTGTCTGACTTCGGTTCAGGTCATGATCTCACGGTTTGGGAGTTCGAGCCCCGTGTTGGGCCCTGTGCTGACAGCTCGGAGCCTGGAGCCTGCTTCGGATTCTGTGTCTCCCTCTCTCTCTGCCCTTCGCCCACTCATACTCTGTCTCTCAAAAATAAATAAACGTTAAAAAAAAAAACAAAAAACTAAAAAAAAAAAAAAAAAAGAAAGATGAGCTGTGCCCTGAACAGAAGGGACTCTCAGCAAGACCTTTAAGTACCGAAGCCCCTCCAGCATTTGAGAATCGGTTTCATATGCCCCCCCAACCAGCCTCATTTAGGGTCTTTTTAGGGACACAGCGAAGGTGGGAAGGCCCTCTGGATTCAGCAAGCTGCTACTACGCAGGCCCTTCTCATGCAGAAGTGAGAGGAAGGAGAATGGCCTATGGTAGGCCTCTCCCTAAGCTAACTGGAATGTGGAACACCCAATTTTCAAAATAGGTAGGTTATAGGATCATTCCTGGCTTTACAGAGGGCTCTCTGCAGTGTGCCGGGCACTTACCAGGTCCTTGAGGAACTGAAACCCACCTGATTAATCCAGACCTGGTTTACTGGCCCTGAGGTACATGGCTGGGCCTTGGGTGGAGAACCCATAGTTACTGGGATTCCCTAGCCTCTTAAGACTTCAGGCCCCCTGATCATGGGGCTCAATGGAGTTGGCCTCATCCAGGCCGTGACAAGTGATGGGCTTGCAGCCCACCACACTTGCGTCAGCCTAAGAGCCCTGCAGGCAGCGGAACCCAGGGACTGGCAGGGTCCTGGCACAGGCTAGACACAATACTCAAATCTGTTCAGGCCTCGTGGCACCTGCCTGAGCTTCTTGGCAACCTGGGTCCTTAGAGGGCCTTATGGTGCTGGGATTACAGCCCAATGCTAGGGAGGGGGACACATTTCTGCTGGAGGGCCTTGCCTAAGAGGGGCAAACACCCGAGCATGTGTGATAGAGCTAGTGTGGTAGAGCTTCATTCTGAACCACGGAATGAAGACTACATTTCCCAACCTCTCTTGCAGCTGGGTGTGTGAACGAGCTGTAAGCCAAAATGTTCTGTAATAGCTATGGCACCTTGCCTTCAAAGACAGATGGCATGTACCCGTTGCCCCTTTGTCTATCTTCTCACTGGGAATGTGGATGTGATGGCTGGAGCTCTAGCTGCCATCTCAAACCATGAGAAAGAAGGCTATCACCTAGGGATATTACTTCCCAATTGCATACTAATGTCACTTAATCCCCACAGCAACCTCCATTTATGACTCCAGTGTTATGATCTCCATTTTACAGATGACGCAACTAGGCTCAAAGGGTGAAAAAACTTGTTGATGGTCACACAGCCATGCTGAGCCAGGACTAGAATCCCTGACTCCCAAGTCTCAGGCTCATTCACGAGTGCCAAACTGTGTGAAAATGTAGTAACATCACCGAATGGTTAGTGTATGCCAGGCCCTGTGATGAACACTTAGTTCTCTGAATCTCCACAACAAGCCTGCAAGGTAAAATCTAACATTATCCCCGTTTTCCAGAGAGATGGCGTGAACCGTGCAAGGTAAGAAGCAGAACTGGATTCTAGCCTGGGCATTGGGACTCCAGGGCCTCTTCTGTTAATATACTATCCTCTCTAGCAAAAACCCTGCTTCCCAGGTAATTAGGAAAAGGTACAGAGTAGCAGCCCACCTGTGTGGGGGACAAGGTCAGTGGTGGAAGGCAGGAGCCATAGCTGGTGAGAGAAGCACTCTGCAGGAAGCACGGACCTCACTGAGCCCTTGTGAGCACTGGGGCCCAGGCCCGGGGAAGCTGCATAAGGCCCTGCCCCTCCTGCATCTAGTGGGCTGGGGAAGGGAGGAAGAATGTGGGCGAAAAGTCAGGCAACTAATGGTTCCCCTTGTCTCCTGTCAAAGGCCTCACAAAGACCGAGAGCATCAGGAGGGGCTGGTCTTCTGCAATACCAGGCAGAGAGAGAAGGACGGGTGAGGTCTGAGTAGCCTCACAGAGAAGGCTCTGGATTCAGGAAGCTGGTAAATGTCATTGTGGCCGCAGCTGGCCCTGGAGCTGGGTAAATTTGGGAAAAACTTCTGAGTGTCCAGCCACCAAACTCACGTGGATCCCACCCCTTTGGCAATAATTGCCAAGGTGATCCCTAGGGTCCTGCTGTGAGCAAGGAATGGCGAGGGAAGAACCCAGAATTAAGGCCTCCTATGGTGTTTTGGGTCTAGTTCAGGTCCTCACGCTCTCTTGCCTGGACAGTTACAACAGCTACTCTATCCTTTATGCAGAGGCAGCTGGCCTGGGTGGGGGACTCAGGCTGAAGCACAGCAAGGACTAGGTCCTCCTGTGGACAACCTCCTGTCTCCTGCCACCAAGGTGACCAAGACCAGGACTCTCAGCTGGCTCTCCAAGCCCTCTGTCCCTCTTGGCTGCATCATCCCTCTTTCCCAGTGCTCTGTGCCAGCCCCGCAGGCTTGGCCGCAGGCAACAGCCCCGGCCGTTGGCACGGGCCCTCTTACGGTGGGCAGAGTCTGGGCTGAGACAAATCAAGAGTCCCTCCCCGAATTCACCCAGGCCTTTCAACAGTCATGATTTGCTCAGGCAAGTCCATTTATGTGGAAGCTCTTCTTCCTGGCCCTGTGCTGGACACAAGACCTAGATGAGGAAAATTCAGTTTCTGCCCCGGGGCTCCCGGTCCACTGGGGAAGACGACCAAGAGAAGGATGATTATGGGGACCAATGGCATGTGTGCACAAGGAGCCACACACAACAGTGTTCACTGCAAAAGACTGGGGGAAGCCCCCAAATACTCATCTATAGAGAAGTGTTTAAAGAAAGGATAGTGGCTCAGTCGGTTGAGTGGCTGACTTCGGCTCAGGTCATGATCTCGTGGTCTGTGAGTTCGAGCCCCGCGTCGGGCTCTGTGCTGACAGCTCAGAGCCTGGAGCCTGTTTCGGATTCTGTGTCTCCCTCTCTCTGACCCTCCTCCGTTCATGCTCTGTCTCTCTCTGTCTCAAAAATAAATAAACGTTAAAAAAAAAAAATTAAAAAAAAAAGAAAGGATGGCTCGACCCTACTACCCAGCTACTAAAAACAATGAGGTAGCTTTCTATGGCCTGACATCAAGATATCTAAGACATTCTAGAGAGAAAATCAGTTGCAGAACAACACAGAGTATGATTCAATTTATGTAGATCCCCTATATATTTCTATAGGTACAGATCTTGAAGAATACATCCCCAACTGTGAACAATCTCTGAGCAACAGAGGGAGAAATGGAGCGGAAAGGTGGCCAAGATTTTGTCGTTTGTTCAAATACTTTAAGAAGTAGTAACAAAGGATGATGATTTAAAAAAGAAAACACAAAACTATAGCTTACTTGACAATAATATATTTTAAAAAATAACAGTATTCCTAAGGGACAGAGGTAGCATAGAGGAGAGGATGGTATGTTCTGTTGGGGAAAGGAGATGGGTGTCACTGAAAGTTTCAGAGGTTCATTCTTAGCTGGGTTTTGAAGGATGAGTAGGAGTTAACCAATTTTTTTTAAGGTTTATTTAACTTTTTTTTTTTTTTTTAGCATTTATTCATTTTTGAGAGAGAGAGAGAGAGAGAGAGAGAGAGAGAGAGAGAGAGAAGGCAGGGGAGGGGCAGAGAGAGAGGTTGACACAGAGCTTGAACTCATGGACCTGAGTTGAAGTTGGATGCTTAACCGACTGAGCCACCCACGTGCTCCAGGAGTTCACCAGTCTTAAATAGAGGGTATCCATTGAAATCTGCCCACTCTGAGCTGCTTTCATTGATCCCAGTGTCATCCTTTTGCTGCAGAAGTGAATGGTGGCTGAGCGTAGGGCTGGGTCCCACTGGGCTGTGGGAAGGCTATTAATTTCACTTTGTCTGAGCTCCTAGTACCCAGAATCCTCTAAGCATACATACCACACCCCTCCTGGTTCTACAGGTATTTATATTTGCACTTGTCTCACCAGTCTGTGAGCTGGGATTGGAGTTGGGTGCTGAGAACAGGGCACACTCATCAAGTAGTCCTTAGGCACATGGGACAGGCACTCAGATTATGTATGCATCTAATCTTTCTGAGCCCCCTGTTCTGTCTAGAGAGTAGCAAGAAGGGGAACACCCCTAATGCTGAAATTGGGTGCCATCAACCTCAGTTGTATGCCTGGTTGCTTGCCTTTATTCCCTCGTCTGTGGCCAGAACTGCCCGCTGGCCATAGGCCTCAAGAACAGAGAGCTGCAAGTCTCTGTCCCCAGTCACACTGCCCAGAAAAGCAATTCCTACAGAGAATGGCCATGAGAATGGCTGTGAGGACAATGGCCTCACGGGGCCAGGCTGAGGGAAGAGGCATTGACGGTGCAGGACCCTTTCAATAACCAGTCTATCCATCACTCTCCAGGGCCCGTGACGCCCTCAGGCAGGAGCTGAGGCAGCAGGAAAGAGCCGTTCCAGAATCAGAAAGTGGAGCTGTTCACCCACAGAATCCCTCTAGGGAAGTTTTGGGATTGTGGCCCAAATTGCCTCAGGGAAGGCTGTAAGTGGAAGCAGGCTGGCCTAGGGGCCTTTCCAGACCAGGATCCATGGAAGTGCTGAGAATGCATTGAGAAGGGGAGATGGGGTGAAGGCTGAAAGCAAGGAGGAGGAGGGCTGGGTGTCTACATGGAAGAAAAGATGAGGGCCTCTGGAAGAAGGAATTAGGAAGGTAACATTCAAAACATAGCCAGAACCAGCCACTTCTCACCAGCCCCATCACCTCATACTAGAACTCTGAGGGCTTCCTACTGGTTCCTCTGCTGCCTTTATTGCCTCTCGTCATCTGTCCTCCACATAGAGCCTGCGTGATCCCATTAAAACCCAAGTCAGACGTGGCACTGCTCTGCTCAGAATGCTCCAATGGCTTCTCCTCTTACTCAGATAAACAACAGCTTCCTCTCTGACCTCAAGTCCCATGTGTTCCACCCTACTGACATCAGAACAGCTACACTGACTTCTTGTTCCTCAAACAGTAATCACCTCAGGGCCTTTGCACTTGCTATTCCTGCTGTCTGGAATGCTCTTGCCCTGATATCCACAGGTTCATTCCCTCATGTTGTGCACGTATTTGTTCAAATGCCACCTTATCTATCTGAAAGGCCTTCCCTGACGACTCTGTATGAAATAGCATTCTACAACCCTCCCCATCTCTGTCTCCTCATCTGCTTTATTTATTTATTTTTTACTGTTTATCTATCAGCTCTTCGAAAGGGACTCAGTTTTGCATGCTGCCATATCCCAGCACCTAAACAGTGCTCAGCACCTATTAGTACTCAAATACCTGTTGTGGGAACGAACAAACAAATGAATAAATGAATGAACCAATGAACGAATGAACTGAATGAATAAATGGCCAGTTAGATAACAGAGCTGCCTCGTTCTCTCCTGAAGGGGCAAAAGAGAACCTGAGGATGTGGGGAGGAGATGCCATGGGTAGGCCGACTGCAGCTCACTATCAGGAAGAAGGCTGGGATGGCTAGGAGGCTGCCCAGAAGAGCAGCAGGTGGTCTTCTGCTGGAGGTTCCGAGCCCCCAGTTGGCACGGGCCTTCTTACGGTGGGCAGAGTCTGGGGTGAGACAAATCAAAAGTCCCTCTGGCCATGGAGAGCTTGTGTGGCGGTGTGGGTGGGTGTAGATGTGTATGAGAGGGAGGAAGGTGAGGCCGAAAGCAAGCCCCAGGCCTTCAGGCTGGCTCCCTCCGACAAGACAGACGAATGGCCTTGGTTCAGATGATAAACAGAAACGTACTGAGTTTCTGGGTTTACCCTCATCAGTCTTATTCTGAGGCTGCAATGTTGGGGCTGCTTTAGAACCTCTTTTAAAACCCCGTATCTCAAAAAGTTGTCCAGTTCTTTGTCAGTCTCTGTCCCGTTGCGTAAGAGGAAACTGAGGCCCAGAGCGGGGCAATATTGTGCTGAGGTCCTCACCTACACACCTTCCCACTGCTCTCCGCCTCTCCCTTTGCATCACTTCGGGCACCACATGTGATGGTTGGAGCAGCTCAGTGAGGAAGGTATTTGGATCAACACTGCATGGAAGAGAACATGAGAGTCTGGAAGAGGTTCAGAAACAGCTCAGCTGGGAGAGGCAGAGGCCAGCCTTCTGCCCCCACTACCCCCCACCCCGGAGCAGGAGGTGCTGGGGCTGCCGTGGCCACATTTTCCCAGTCACCTGCGCAGAGAGCGTGCCGTGGCACGTGGCACGTTGGCTCCACTGGGTGACTATTCTTAGATCTAGGGAGCTAGGAATGATGGATTTAGAACTTACGAGGTGGAAACGTGTTGGCCTGTTTTATAAACAACTGAAATCCTCCCCCTAGACTGTCTTTCTGAGTGCTGTGTTCTCTGTGGAACTGCTGGCTTTCTGGGCTTCCTGGCTGCACTGAGAGAGGGAAGAGAAAAGGCAACTAACCCTCTCGAGGGCCTACTATGGCCACGGATGGTGCCAGGGCTTTTGCATGACTCCATCCCATTGAACAGAGCAGCCCTGGCAAGACGGTATTGGGATCACACTCTGTGATCACAGAGAGGTCCTGAAATGAGTAGGCCTGGTGTGCAGCCCGGTCCTGCCAGCAGGGGTCTGGACCTGGTGGGTAGAGTGTTAAGGGCACAGGGTGGCAGCTCTGGAGTTCAATTCCTGGTAAGCGTTTCAAGTACTACGATTTCTTCACTGGAGGTGACAAGCTGCTGGCCTATCCTCACAGCCAGCCAGGGACCCTCCTCTCAATAGGTTCCAGGTTGCCATCATCCCTTTTTAAGTGTGTTCCCAGAGCTGGCCACAGCTCTCTAGAGACAATACACCTCTCTGGACGTATACCTTGTCCTGGAGGCGGCTTCTATCAGTTTAGCCGAGGCCACAGGAACTGTGTTGGAGTCCCGGTCTGCGGACTCCTAAACCGTGCATGAGAAGCTATGCTGCGTCCCCTGGCCTGGGCTGTGTGCTTCTGTTCTGGACCTGGCCAGAACTTTCAAGTTGTCTCCATTATTGTCTTACTGAATGGACACAGAAATCCCCGAGGGGCACTAGAGGAGGGGCAGGGGCACAGAGGCAGCTCTGGGACCAGGGGCAGTGGGACTGCTGCCATTCCTGGGTCCTGGTCACCAACAGAGCCGCCCTACGCTGTTCTCCTCCCTGTGCCTGTCTGGGAATCACCAGTGTGCGTGAGAAGAGGCTGGGCGTTAGCACACAACAGTGGGGGTAGGGGTGAGAGGGTCTGGGGCAGAAGAATCTATAGGCAGACCAGAAGATTAGGGCTCTAGAGAGGAGCCACGACTGGATGACACAAACCTGAGAAGGAATTCTCCCTTGCTTTCCAATCACTTACTAATGAACGTCTGCTCTGTGTTTGGTGCTGTACCCAATTCAGGTCGATGTATTTGGTACACGGCAACTAGGCCCCCACACAGTACGAGTGCTAGGTCAGGGACACATGCCAACTCTTCAGAAGGATCAAACCCCTTTGGGAATAGAGCCTGTCTCTTACTTATCTTCTCTTTTTCAGATAGCAAATTTTTATTGAACTCCATGACAGCCAAAAAAGAAAGAAAGAAAATACAATAGTACAAAAGAGGAAAAAACTAAGGGATTAATCCTTTAAATTTACGTTAATGTATTTTTTTTTCCTTTTAAGAAAACTTTAATTTTTTTAGAGCAGTTTCAGGTTACAGAAAAACTGAGCATGAAGTACAGAAAATTCCCGGTCTCCATACACTCACTGCTTCCCCACTATCGATAGCCCGCACCCGAGTGGTACATTTGTTACAATCGATGAACCCACCTTGACACATCATTGGGGCCCAAAGTCCCACAGTTGACATTAGGGGTCACTCTTGGTGTTGCTGTACATTCTATGGGCTCTGACAAATATACGATGATATGTATCCACCATTATAGCATCAGACAGAACAGTTCCACTGCCCTAGGTCCTCTGTGCTCCACCTATCTATTTATGGTTTTATCCAGCAGAGTGAATGCATGAGTGGAGGAATAGCTACTCCTCCCATAAGAGTGCCCGTAAGGTTCACGCACGGCTCTAGCAGGAGGAATACAGAAGTGAACAGGACACAGGCCCGTGTCCTCCAGGGGCGTACATTCTACTGAGGCAAGAACAAGCAAGCAGACACAAATCCACAGGATGCATCTAGTGATAAAGAGCTATAAAGAAAGAAAATGGAATAATATGATTGAAAGGACAGGTGGTCAGGAAGTCCTCTCCAATAAGGTGGCCTCTGAGCCAACCTCAGGGTGAGAAGGAGCCAGGTCTACAAGCACCTGGAGAAAGAGCTTTCCAGGCAGAAATAATGATAAATATAAAATCCCAGAGTGGGAAGTTCTGCCCGTTCTATGTGTGTGGGGCCGAGAGAGCTGGGGAGAGGCAGGCCTTGAGAGGGAAGGGAAGCCTGGTGAGGAGTCAGGAGTTTATCCTGAGGATGCTGAGAAGCCACTGGAGAGTTTTAAGCAGGGAGTGAGAAGATCTGACTTACGTTTGAAAAGGCTGCTCTGTGAAGGGGGAAACACAGGGAGACTTTCAGGAGGCTCCTGCCTGGCAGAGGACCTGGCGTGAGGGGGCAGGATGAAGTGGGCTGGGAGCAGGGGAATGGGCAGAAATGGACGGATTTATTCTACTCTGATAGTAGGGTGTTTGGACCTGTTGACGGATTGACACAGGGAGCGAGTGACGGGGATTCGTTGAGTGATGGCAGCCGGTAGTGCCATTTATGAGGTGGAGGAGCCTGGGGGAGGGCTGGGCTTAGGGAGCAAATGGAGTTCTGTTGTGGACATTTCAAGGTGGAAGTGCCTACTAGACATGAATGGATGGATGGATGGATGGATGGATGAATACGCCCCCAAAGACAGGCTTCTGGTGAGCCTACAGGATTACGAACCTGAGTGAGAACTGGGAAACTGAGGATGACAATCACAGGAGCCACCAGGTGAACAGTGGGCAGCTCCAGAGGTAATGTTGTGCTCATGACTCGATGGGGCCTGACTTGGTGCCTTCGTCATGCTGAATTCTAGCTTCTCTTTTCTTTCTTTCTTGAAGGAAGTGCATGACTGGGATGATGCATACTCCACAGGCCTTTGTGAATGTCCCTACTTCATAAAAAAATGTGTAACATTTGGAAGCAAAATTGCCCTTTTGGATAATTACAACCGATCGGCCCAAGGTCTCCCGCCGGTCCTGTGGGAAGCAGCACCCTCCCCTCAGCCTGGGAGTGGCCTGCTGGGCTGGGACACACCAGCCATCGCTACTCGCCTGGGGCGGGTGTCAGCGGGAGAAGTTGCAATCCCGGAGGATGCGGGGTCTGCACAGCATGAGAAATGCTGCAGCCCTGCTGCCAGACTCTCTCTGGAACATGTTCTAATTGCTAGGGAGTGTGAGGCCACCCGAAATGAGGGCCTGTGAAGGAGGCAGCTCTGAGAGGCCCTGTGGCCCTGGCCCTAGAAGAAAACACAACCGCAGCTAGGGAGGTCTGGTGAGTCCCGCTGGGCTCCCTGCCTGCGTGGCTGTTCACATCCCTGATGGGACTACTCAGCCTCCTGTGGGCTCAGTCCAAAGGGACAGATTCCCCTGCCAGACGAGGGGGTTAGAAGCTCTAAGGTAGAGGCCGGGCATGTGTCCCCAGGGTGCAAATCTTCCAGTGGCACCCTAGCTCAGAAGGAAATCCAAAGTCTAGTCCTTGACCTATACAGTTCCACACCATCTGGGTCCCAGCTACCTCTCTGATGCCTGCTGTCGCCGCTCCCATCTCCACTCACTCCTCCTGAGCCACAGTGGCTTCCTTACTGTTCCTCTAACTGGTCAGCCATGCTTTTAGCTTCACATGGGTCTGCTCCCTCTGCCTGGAACACTCTTCTCTGGGTATCCACATGGCGTCCTACCTCCTTTCATTTGGGTCTTAGTTTAATTTTCACCTTCTCCGAGAACCTTCCCTGATCAGTCAACCCCATCCATCTCTCCTCTCACCCTGTTTTATTTTCTTTCCTGTCACATAATACCCCATCATATATTTAGGTCTCTCCACTAAGAAATGAAAAACTTCATGAGAGCAAAAATTTCATTTTGTTCAACTGCTGCAACCCCAGCACTGAGAACAGTTATAGGTATATAAAAGGTGCTCAATAAATATTTGTTTTAGGAATACACAGGTGTCACTTGCCCCATTCCCTTGGGAATGCCCATTCCCTTGAGGGGAAAGCCCAGTCAAAGAGCTGAGCAGGCTGTCCCCAGGGGTCACCATCAAAAGGAACGCCGTACGGGTATATGTGGAGGGGGCAGCCAGGGCAGCCTGTATTGAAGGCACACGCAATTTGTAGAGTGCCTGCAGCCTCAGCTGTGGGGAAGAGAGACATTATAGGTAATGACCGGACAGACTCAACCTTTGGCTAACTCGGCCTGGCCAAGTCTGTCCAAGCTGTGAATAAGCACCCCCACCTACTCGGTGGCCTGCAGGCAGACCCTCTCCCCGTCCCAAGACCAAGAGGAGCCCACTGGGCAGCATGTATCTCAAGTGCTCACCGGATGGGCCAGAAATATGCAAACCATTGTTGTTGCTCAGTAGCTATGGAGCCAGACAGGCTTGGATTTGATCTTGCTTGATACCTACTGTGTATACCTGAGCTTCGGTTTCTTCATATGTAAATAAGGATAGTCATCTTTCCTTTACCTTTTTTTTCCCCCTGGGAACATATGTGTAGAGTACCCAACGCAGAGTCTGTCCTGTGATACACGCTTGGTCCACACTTGTTCCCTCCCGTCTCCCCAGCTGCTGCGGGGATGGCCTTGTGCCTCCTGCCCAGGATCCGGTTCCCAGCCCTCCTTGCTTCCAGATGTTAGTACATTTAGGAGGATCCCCAGTGCAGGGGCACATGACAAAAGCATGACATTCCTCCTCTCTGGCCATCCCCCAAGACCCCTCGCATGGAGCAAGTAGGTAACACTTCACACAAGTTCTAGCTGAGATCTCAGTCAGTGACTGAGGTGTCCTGACAGGCGCAAGCCACTGAGCATTGCTATGGAAGCCTCTCTATAGCAGTTATTCTCCACTGTGTCACTTGTTTCCTGGCTCAGCTGCCTTGCGGCACAGGGGGAAGGGCAGTGGAGGAAGCACCAGAGGATTAGACTCCTGGTGGAGCCTATGCACCTATGGGCTGCATGACCGGCCGTAACTCTCTGCTTCTTCCTGACTCTTATCTCCCCCGACTCTAGGTAGTTGGCCACTGTTTCTCAAACCACGGACTGACAACTATCTGCGCTGCATCTGTTAACAGGGTCCCGGTGCCGTGTCAGACCAGCCGTCAGGGTCTCCCTTGGAGGCGATGATGAACGCCTGATGTAGGAGTCAGACTAGCTAAATTGTTTTCAGTCTCCCAGGGGACAAAACAGGCAACACTGAAGCTGCTCTGGTTAGAACAGGGGTGACGGGCTCAGAGCCCCATGTGCTCAGCCCCCCGCCACTCCCACTGGCTCCGTAGCATCCTAGAGCTTCCCAGAGCACAGTCTGAAGACCGCCCCCCCCCCGTTCCCAGGGATTTCTAGCACCTTCCCTAGAAGGGAAGTCAAATATTCATTCATTCATTCGCTCACAAATATTTAGGAGGCGCCTTCTGCTTTCTTTATGCAAGTATTCATTTGAAGTCAGTAGCTCTACTACTTACTAGATGTGTAATATTGGGCCAGTTAATCTCTCCAGGGCTTTCTCATTTGCAAGATGGGAAAAGGATACCTGTTTTCCCTATCTTACAGGATTCTTCTAATGCTCAAAAATCAAATGAAAACACCTGTGAAGAAGTGCTATGTTACCTGGAAGAGACTCTGCAGACACTGACCACCATCACCACTACCAGTACATGTAACTACTTCGGAAGTCATAGAACTAAATGCAGTCCTTAGAGGCCTCCGTAAATGTTACTCTCCTACTTTCTGTAGCTAAACTTCCAGAAGGTGTTACAGGGGTTGGGGAAGCCATCGCTCTGAAAGCTTCATCTGAAAGACAGCAACCTGCCCACAGGGGTATTTCTGAGATTGAAGAATATTACTCAGTTTGGGGAGCCCGGGTGGCTCTTGGTTTCAGCTCAGGTCATGATCTCACGGTTCGTGAGTTCGAGTCCTGCACTGGGCTCTGTGCTGACAGCATAGAGATTCTCTCTTCCTCTCTCTGCCCCTCCCCTACACACACACACTCTCTCTCTCTCAAAATAAATGAATAAACGTTTAAAAACAAAAAGGATATTACTCGGTTTGTTATCTTCTAAGTGGAACACTTGTCTATTATCCAAATTTTCTTCATTGATCATATACTAATAAAAGATTTTTAAAAAACTGTTGAAAATACTGATATACAAAATTCTTTCAAAAACTTTTAAGTCTTTATCTGCTGCTTTAAAATGAATTCAGGTTGGGGCACCTGGGTGGCTCAGTCGGCTAAGCGTCCGACTTCGGCTCAGGTCATGATCTCACGGTCCGTGAGTTCGAGCCCCACGTCGGGCTCTGTGCTGGCAGCTCAGAGCCTGGAGCCTGCTTCGGATTCTGTGTCTCCCTCTCTCTCTGCCCCTCCCCTGCTCATGCTCTGTCTCTCTGTCAAAAATAAATAAAACATTAAAAAAAATAAAAATAAAAAAATAAAATGATTCAGGTGAGGCACTCTGAGCAAGGGCAAATGTCAAGCTCTGCAGGGTATGGGCAGCATGGCTCTATAGGAGGAGCATGGGGCCAGCTCTGCCACTGACTCAGCACGGACTTGGGGACTTGGGTGAGTCACTGTCCTTCCCAGGTCCTCTGTTTCCACACCTATAAACTGAAGGCACGAGCTTTACTGATCTCCAAGAGCCCTTCTAGCTCCGATGGTTAATGTTTCAGGACAGTGGAGTGTAGCTTCCAACATACCCAGGCTGTCTGTCATTCCACAGCACATCCAGACGTGCTGAGGCCGCAGTCTTGCTGAGCTCAAGGTGGCTCATGGAGATGTCATTTGCCGAAAACAATGCCCCTCTCCCTAGTCACTCAACTGGAGTTTCAGACTTTCCAAAGCACCCTCAGTCCCACAATAAACCCAAAGCAGGAGGATGAGGAAGCAAGCATGTCTAGAAGAGAGGTGGCTCACTTAGGAGCTGCACCCTTGTGACAGGGTCATGACCAAAATCAAGGCATTTTGACTCCAAGCTCTGAGCTCCTTACCTCATGGGGATCACATCCCAATGCTCAGTCCCACTGAAGAAATATGGACCCAAAGGGCTTTCATTTGGGGGACCACCAGAGCTGAAGTCAGAAGATGGGACCATGTTCCTGCTCCAGCTCTTCCTGCTGTGTGCTTCTAGTCCAGCCACTCCCTGGCCTCAGTGACTTCATCCTCAACATAGGGATAGTGCTCCTGACAATTCCACGCTACAGTGAGGCTTGTGTGAGAGGGAATAGAAATCTTTGTATGTTATAAAGCTATATATTAGTTACCATTAGCACCATATACCCCAAAGGTTGAAGGAATCTACTCCTGTCCTTCAAAAAAACAACAACAATCCTGGGAAGTATAAGTGCTGGACCACAGGGCAACTGGATATGGGACCTGAATGGGCAGGTCACTTTACTCTGCAGGCTGAGCTGCGTAGGACTCTGGGCCTGACTCCAGTCCTATGGAGACCAAACAGCACCAAAGCTGAACACATTTGACAGGAGTGTAGAGCCTGTCAATGTGGACAGTTTTTCTGGGCCTTCATCCCATCAACGAACATCCTTCTAATACCAACTGCAAATAAAGTACTTTCTGAGTGCCCCATGTGTACAAGGAAAGAAGGAGGAATGAGCAAAGACGAATAAGATAGTCCTCATTTTTAAGGAATTTCCCATCTCTTAATAACCAACACCTCCTGAGCTCTTACAACATTCCAGGAATCTCTTGTATTACTTCCATTCTCTCATTTCACACCTGTAATACCCTAGTTGGGCAGGAATGTTCAGGATTCCTAGAAGGTGGGGCTCAGGCTCACCTGAAAACTAAATGGTGGAGCCAGGACTCAAACCAAGGTCAGTCTGTTTCCAGATCCTAAGTTCTTAATCCCTTTGTTCCATGGACTCTGTGTCTCCGATAACGTTAGGCAAGCATCTTCCTTTCTGGATCTCAGTTCCCCTATGAAATGCAGAGGTTCAATGATTCTAGTGGGTACAAGAGATAAGGCAAACACTGTGAGTCAAGACAGAAAATGAGAAATGCCCACCTAAAGTGAGAGGTGAGGGGTGAGGGGTGGCAATCAGTTCCCATACCTCAGGAAAGAAAGGCATAGGACACTGTCTAGGTGGAGTGAGGCCATGGTCAGGCTTTTGCTTAGATAGGGCTCAAAGCAGCAAGTTTCAGAAAGACATGGCTAACATGTCTACCTCCACCAACGTCTTTTCTCCCACCAAACCAATGTCTTTGCTCCCCCAGTTGGGCTCTGTGCTGATAGCTCAGAGCCTGGAGCCTGCTTCAGATTCTGTGTCTCTCTGTCTCTCTGCCCCTCCCCTGCTCATGAGAGCTGTCTGCACAGAGCCCGACACGGGGCTCAAACTCACAGACTCTGAGATCGTGACCTGAGCTGAAGTTGGATGCTTAGCCAACTGGGCCACCCAGGCACCCCAACATTAAAAATAATTTTTTAAAAAAGCCCCCATATTGGGGCACCTGGGTAGCTCAGTCGGTTGAGCGTCCGACTTCAGCTCAGGTCATGATCTCGTGGTTTGTGGGTTCGAGCCCCGCGTCGGGCTCTGTGCTGACAGCTCAGAGCCTGGAGCCTGCTTCAGATTTTGTGTCTCCTTCTCTCTCTGCCCCTCCCCGACTTGTGCTCTGTCTGTCTTCCAAAAATAAATAAATGTAAAAAAAGTTTTAAAAAATTAAGAAAAAAAAGCCCCCATATGAAAAAAGAAAAAAAAAAAAAAAGGAAAAGGAAAGAAAAAAAGATGCCTCCATACCAATGGAACAGCATTTTCCTTTAATATCTAGTCCTTGGTGCGTGGCTCCCTATCTTCACAATTTCCTCTGTCTCTACTGGAGAAAGAGCAGTGGCCCTTCTCCATCTGAATTTTTCACAGCAGCAGATGCCAGTAAGGTTGCCTGGAGAGTCTGGAATGCCATGTTGCCATGGTTACAGCAGACCTAGGTTCAGGATGCTTTATCCCCAATGAGCTGCCCTGGCAGTACCATGCCAGGCTGCTGGTGGAATCTTCCTCGATGAACCAAAAAAAAAAAAAAAAAAAAAATCCCATTAATGGGCAAGAAACTGCCCCACTGGTGCTTAGGTTCAGCTCTTGCAAACACACTTGTGGGCCACTTAAGGGGCTGCTGGCTGAAGGAGGACAGGCCCTGGCTCTCTGCACTATGGCTCACTCGGGGTAATATGGTTTTTAACTGGCTCAGCCAACAAAGCAGGCCCTCCCCCACTCCAGCCCCCAAATTACCACTTCTCTTGTTTGATGCCGCCAGCCTGGGATCTGCCTGCGTGGACCCTGGCAATTAGCACAGCACTAGCATTTGTTGGGGAATTAAGAGTCACTGATTAGCCTAATTCCACACCATTTATAGGCAGTGAGTATCAGCCTGAGA
The DNA here is from genome assembly GCF_023721935.1 of Panthera uncia. NCBI lineage: Eukaryota > Metazoa > Chordata > Mammalia > Carnivora > Felidae > Panthera > Panthera uncia. Next base: position 39,615,251 of record NC_064808.1, on the reverse strand, counting down.
TTGACTTTTCCAAACAGTGGGCCAGAGGTGGCTAGATCATGGCCTGAGTTTGAAATGGAGGCAAGGGCCTGGTGAGCCAGACTGTGAACCAGGACAAGAGATAGGACTCACCTCCAGGCCTGGCAAACATCAGCCACTGCCTCCCCTAGTCCTGCCTGCCTAAGGGAACCGAAGACAAGAAGAAGGTATTTCCAAATTGAGGTCATGCCTATTTCCAAGTCAATCCTGACCAGAAAGGAAGCCCATTTCCCTCTGACAGCCTCCCTGCTGACACCCACTGGAAATGCCCAAAGGATTAGTGACCCCCAAATTGGGGGTTTCTGAGGCTAGAGGGTCTGAGTCAGATGTAGCTGGATGGGCAGGACCCGGACACTCCGCCTACACTTTGTTGCCATCTCACCACCTGAGGGCCTGAACCGTGTATCTGTCCCCTAAGTCGATGTCTGGCTGGATCCCCTTGGAATATGAATGCCCCAGGATAATTACCTTAAGATTCCTGCTGTCAGACTCCTCACCTTCCTGCTGGAGGACCCCAAATAGACCCTCCAGGATGCATTCCAAGGATCATACAGGCCCCTACAACTTGGATGGTTGACCCCTATCCTGACCTAGCAAGAGCCAACTCCAGAGCTAGTATGATTCCCCTGGGTTTCTACCCTCTCCTACCACTTTGCTTGGATGCAGCATAGAGGAACCATGAGCATGTGGAGCTGGCTGAATATGTGCCCACAGACACTGGGTAACTTCCAGATCCCTTCAAAGAATTTCATAGGCACTGAGGCCTGGCTGGACAGGCCTTGATGACTGAGCTCCCCTAATTCCAACGTCCCTAATTTCAAGCTTGCTTCAAAACAGGGAGCTAAACTAGGTCTTTCTAGTCACTCAAAAAACATGTATTGAGTTTACCTTGATAGATGCAATCAGGGATACAGAATGAACCATCAAGGAATATATAGTCTAGGTAATATGAGGAGACTTCCCAATGGAAAAAGAAAATTAAGGGAGGGGGAGGAAGGGTCTTCTGAGTACGAAGAACAATTTGAACAAAGGCCTTGCTGGGGAAGTAGATGGGCTTGTAGAGCTAATGGTGGTAGTTCAGTTTGGGGGAAGAAGAGCAAAAAGCAGTAGAAGGAAAGAAATTTGGAATGATAGGTAGGGGGCATTTCACTGCAGCTGGCTCAGTTAATATAATCCTCAAAATGCCTGACTAAAGATTTTGGACTTTATCCAACAGCTATTGGAAGCCACTAAGACTTTTGAGCAAGGGAGTAGCAGAATCAGAGCTGTGCTTCAGAAGCAAAATCTGGATAATAACAGTCATCATCATTGTCGCTGTTGTCACAGTGGATAACATTTAGGGAGCACTTAGACTGAACATGGAGGAGGGACTACAAGAAGATCTGCTTGGAGGCAGAGGCAGAGTCCAGGAGAAAGAGGATGAACAAAGCCTGCATTATCTAGAAGTGGTGGGATGCAGAAGAGAGGCAGCAGGAGAGAAAGCAAGGAGGCAGGACCAAGAGGGCCTGGCATCTGTGAAGCTGTGGTACAGAGGGGTGACAGGAGTCAGACAGCCTTAGTCAGAGGATGGAGGTCAAAGCCAGGTTCTAGGATATGAGACTACTGGCTTCAAAACCCTCATAGATGGATCTAGAATCCAATTCCAAGGGCACAGTCACCCTGGCTCCAGGAACACTCTGGGGAGGAACAGACCATGAAAGAAGGGCACTATCTCGGGAAGACTTTCTCTTCCACACCCTGCCCTGATCCTATAAACCAAGAACCTGTTGGCTGAAGTGAGAAGGAAAGGACCTGGACCTCTCCTAGTGCCTTCTTGGTGGAGGTCTTTCTTTCATGAGAAGCATTAGGCTGGGGCCCCCAGATAGGGAGAGAGCCCTGGTCTTAATCCACCTTGTTTGCTTCTCTGTCCTTAGGTACCACTGCTACCCAACGTCCCTGGGGATGAGGGCCCTCAGAGATTGCTACCTCCTCCAACATTGCTCTCTCTCCTCATGACCCACATGAACCCTCTGCTTTGGTCAGGAGGGCTTCCCACCCTGCTTCACCCTGACCTATGCTCTACAGTCTCCAACTATTTCTCCTTCCATTTCTTCCAGTCAGGAAGGTCTTCAACCATTTCTCCTAGGTGAGTCCAAATCCTAGGCTAGCCTTCAAGGCTCGGTTCAAGTCCTCCTTCCTCTAGATAGTCTACAACAAACATTCCTTCACTGAGCTACAGCATTTAGAATAGAAGTTCCAGAGCAGGAAGGGAGATCCCTGGCCCAACCCTCTCAATTCTAACGAAGAGGACACTGGGCACTGGAGAAGGGAAGAATCTGCCCAAGGCAGAAGGACTAATGGAATAGGACCAGGTACATTCCCTAGACAGGCCTCTTATGAGGCTTTATAGCTCTGCTTTGTTTTGCTTGTCCATAACACAGATTGGGGTCTATGACGTTGGTAGGGCACTGAGTCCTGTATCTCTTCTCCTCTGGCACAGAGCTCTAGATTGCAGGTAGCTGAGGAAATATAACCCTCAGTAGCCAGTCTCAGGAGGGCCACAGGTCTTGAGGAAAAGTAAGACACGGGTGAAGTAGGAAAAATAACCCTTCTTCCAGCAATTCTCCACTGTTCCTGGGACGCAAGCCAAGACTAGCCTCTGGATTCGGGTGGGACAGAGAAGATGCATTCAAAAGGACTTGTACATCCAAAAGAGATTTCTGCATCCAATGCCAAGGGCGCATTGCAGTGCAGAGGTTCCTGGGAGAGTAGCTTGAGATACTGGCAGAAGGGGTTACACTAAGGCCAGCCTCCAACCTAGAGGCACTGGTGATGATGGTCACACCAGCTGTGGGAAGGTTTTTCTTTTAAAGTTGAATTTTCAGGTTTTTAGAGTTAAAAGAGCTCTTTAAGGGGCCCCTGGGTGGCTCAGTCTGTTAAGCGTCCAACTTTGGCTCAGGTCATGATCTCACAGTTCGTGGGTTCAAGCCCACATCGGGCTCTGTGCTGACAGCTCAGAGCCTGGAACCTGCGTCAGATTCTGTGTCTCCCTCTTTCTCTGCCCCTCCTCTGCTCGTGCTCTATCTCTCTCTGTCTCTCAAAAATAAATAAACAAACAAAACTGTAAAAGAACTCTTGAGGATCACCCAATCCAATTCCCGGCTTTTTCAAATACAAAATCTGAGGTCTTGGTAAGGAAAGAGATTTAATCAGGTCATACCATACCTCGGGGTCCCAGGCAGAACACAGCTCCAGGGCTCTCCGTAAGGAACCTTTTATCAACTGGGTCTCACATGGGTGTGGAAGGAGAGCACCCAGTAGGGTTAAATGGCCACCAATACTTCCTACCCTGTTTTTTAAAATGTCAAAACTCAATTGCTGACTGCTGGGCGATTCAGGTTTAAAGACAAGTATTATGTTTGACTAAGGCTCCAAGTGAAGGCTCCAAGTGAAGAAGCCACTTGCTTGAGATCACACAGCCAGAAAAAGGTGGAGCCAAAACTCAAGCATAGAGTTATCTGGTTCCAAAGTCCTTCCTTTTTCCCCTGGCTCATGCTGCCACCCACACTGCCTCTAGGTTCAGAAGAGAAGAAGAAAAGATAGACAGACACCCTGAGAGTCTGAGAAAGGACTCCATTGGACAGATACTTCCTGGGGGAGCCCCTCTTTGGCCTGAGGTCCTGAGTCGGGTGCTGGAGACACGGAGAGGAAATGAGATCCAGAAGCACGTAGACTGGTAGGAACTTCCAGGGAGATTCTAAATGAGCAGTTATAAAGAATGGAAGAGAAGCTAACACAGTCCTTCGCATTCTAAGAAAGAATGAGGTTGAGGAACAGAACAAGAAAGGACTGGCTGGCAGGGTCCTGCCCGAAGATGTGTGCGCCCCCAGCCACAGTCATCTTTGTGCCTGCGGAGCACAGCGCCATGCCTGGCCCACAAAGGCCGTCACTACAGTGTTGCTGAGTCAGTACACAGATGAATGAAACTTCTGCCCCAAAGGCAATCGGGATGCAGCAGAGAAAGGGTCTGCCCAGCAAGTAGGGTCCTGCGCCCCCTCCATCTGTAGAAGGGCACGAGGCAGCTGGCAGGTCCAGAAATGCTGACACAGATAGGGACAAGAGCTTCCAGCCCCAACCGACTTCTCCATGGCAACGAGCTGACAGAAAACTGCACAGGAGACTGAGATGCCAGTTTTAAAATAAAGACACAAAACACTCTGAGTCTAACATCACACATGCAAAGCAATAGCTCAGCCTCCCAGGCCCTTAGGAGGGGTAGGCACAATCACTAAAAAAGGTACCTCCTTCCAAGCTGCCCGTTCCCCTGCCAAGGGCCCCCTGTGCCTCCCCTCCTACTGTGTACTCTTCCAAGAGCTGCCAGGCACAAGCTCTCTTGCTTTGCACTATATGCTTCAGGCACTGCATCAAATCTGACGAGCAAGGGTAGAGGCTCCTCGGGGCTGGTGCTGGCCAGGTCCTACAGCAAACAGGCTGTGGCAGCTGGCTTCCTGTCCCACCACAGCAGTGGTGGCTGCTGCAGGGGGACAAGAAGGGAGAGCAAGGCAGAGACCCCTTTCCCCCCTCTGTTTCCCGATGGTCAAATCCTGCTTCATCCTCCCGGGCTCAGCTGTATTTGCCTTCATCTCCCCAAGATGACTCAATCACACACACCTTCCACTGGAAATGCGAAACCTTCTGTTTACATTTCAAATATAAAACTTTTCATTATACTTCTGCTTGCAGAAGTTGACAGACAGTCTACTTTGCATTATACTTCTGCTTACTTATTCTGCCCCCCAGTAGAGAGCCTGGTCTGTGATAAAGCCTCAATAAATATTTTCTGAATTGAATCAATAGCACGAGAAAACATTTTAATTTGAGTAGAGACCAACCCTCCTTCAGTCTCTGGGAGTCCACTGAGACTAGGTTGGCCCTCCAAAGCCTTGGGTATTTCGGGAGCATGACGGCAGTGTCACCCCCTCTCTGATGGTGCTGTCCTTCCCACTGGGTCCCCCCCCCCACACACACACACTGGTTTTCTATCTGTTTAATGTGTACTCTCTTTTACAGTTCCATAGATGTTACCATAGTCAAAAGAGTATCTCCAAACATGCTGGGTTCAATTCTAGCCATACCACCTCCTGTCTGTGTGAACTTAGATAAGTCATTTAATCTCTTTGAACCTTGTCTACAAAATGGTAACAGTCCATTTCCATACGTGTATCTTGCCTACCTTATAAGGTGGGCATGAGGAACACGAGATGACCAATCGTAAAGATGCTCTAAAGGCTGTAAGTTGGTATTTGTGTCAAGATAAGGTGTAGTGTTATTTCCAGGATTCTGTGAAAGAGAAAGCTGAGGCCTAAATTTAGGAAGTGACTTGCCCCTGACCACAAGGGGAAGGGGCAAGTAGTGGCAAAGCAGGGTCCAGGTCTAATTCCTAGTCAAGAGATTTTTCCCTAAATGTATGCTGCCTTAGAAGTCCCATCCGGGCATTCTTTGGCAAAAGCAATGCCACATTCCATTAAATTGAGAAGCACTTTGGATCACCTGCGATGTATAAATCTCTGAGATGGAATGGAGTCCAGCTCTCTACTTCCAGGCAGAATGCCACCTGAAACATTCTAGGCAGGAAGTTAACTCTTACCAGCCCACCAAGCCTTTCCTTGCAGCCTCTCCATCACTGCTAACCAACCCATGGCAGTAAGGCCATCCTGGCAGGTAAAACAGTCTTGCCCAGGTCTTCTGACCCAAGCCCAGAAACAAAAATAATGAACACAACCTTGAAAATACTAGAGAAGTGGATCAGAAACAACCTGGACAGAATACAGAGGAAAACTGGTATGGCTCCGAATGCAGACTTCAGTGGAAAATCACGAAGGCTACTCCAGGACTTGGCTCAGGAAGTAGAGACACTGATTCCCTAGGGTGTGAAGTCAGTAGAAACAGATCTGAGAGAGAAGAGGGACATACAGGTCCCATTGCCCAGATTCTAACAGCTTCCAGGCCCACATGCCAGAGGTGTCACTGAGTGAAGTCTCTTCAGACCTCAGCAATGCCTTTGAAAAGGAGAGAGAGAGGGAAATGTCTCTGTTGAGAACCCTAACCCTTTCATGGTGTAATGGTTAACTCTGTGCCACCCTGGCTAGCTTATGGCTACCAGTTGTTTGGTTAAACACTAGTCTAGATGCTGCTGTAAAGGCATTTTTTTGAGAGGTGATTAACATTTACAATCAGTTGTGGTGGGCCTTGTCTAATCAACTGAATCAACTAAATCTAAATCCTATAGATATCTATCAATCTATAGGATTGATTGGTCCTATTGGTTCTGTTTTTTTGAAGAACCCCAACTAATACATGAATACATGTGTGGTTGGGTATCTTCATCTAGCTTATTTCATTTAATCGTCCAGAAGACCTGACAGGTAGGTTCTGCTATTCGGACGTTTGCTTACAGATAAGGAAACTGAGGTTCGGAGAGTCGAGTCACTTGGTATAGGAGACCCCAAAGCCCATGCTTTATCAGTTTCATCACAGAGCATGAGGAAGTAGAATTTCTCTGAACAATGCCGGGACAAGAATTCCTCATAAATAGTGTTGCTGATTCCGGACTTCTCCACGGGGATGCATTTAACACCAACAAGCACTGGCGTATGAACAGGTTTGCTCATTCAAGCAGGATAACCTGCCTTTGCAAAAACGTGGTCTTGAGGATCTCCATTCTTCCCTGGGATCAGTATCTGATTTTGGATTTAGGTCTGCATAAATACTTCAGGGTCCCACTGTTTTTAAGCCTGAGCTCTGAGTGTCAGGGGAAGAAGAGGATTCTGTTATTCCATGAGTGGTCTTCCTCCTGAAGACAGATCCAGGCCAGAGATGGTTTCTATTTGGCTCCTGCTGCGGAGTGGGTAGATTATGTTCTCCCTAAAGGGGCTGCTTTCTCTGGGCTGGTGACAGAGGAAGCAGCCTCTGCTCTTCCTCCTTGGGCTGCCCTTTCCCCACCCAAGGCCTCTCACCCCTGCTGTGTCTCTGGGGAAGTGGGAGAATCCTCCCCCGGAACAGCATTAGCCCAGGATGGATAGAACCTCTTTCCTCAGTTCTCATTCGTGCAGCAGAGGCAGGGTGGGATTTGCAGGTGGAAGTTTACTAAATGATAGGGGCACTGGAAAGAAAGAAAGAATCCCGGCAATCCCAAACACATCTACAAGCAGGCAGGGCAGCCAAGATGAGGTTTCTGACTCTAATAATTCCTCTCTTTCTCCAAGGGGTTGGGACATGCATCTTTGCTTCCTGTCATTTGAACTTCTGGCAGTTTCCACTTGGTCACTATCTTGCTTATCATCTCAAAGGCATGGCCTCCAGAGCAGCACTTCCCAACATGTTAAGGCATACGTAAGAAATGATGATGTTTGACACGCTGGGTGAAGAGGTGACTGTGCAGTCAAAAACTGCTCCTGCTTCACAAGCCCAGCCAGCCACTGTCAGGGGATCATGTTCTTGATACCCTGATTGGGAAATCTGTCTCACAGAGCCTTGTTCCACTTGTGACCCAAGTCAGGACATCCAGAATCAACTCTGCCGGCTACCTAGGTTAATCCTTTTATTTCTGGGCTCCCGTCTGGAGGTCATGCTTCTTCCTCAGGTAATGGCATGGAATGTGGCGACAAGCAAATGACATCACCTCTCAGATGAAATCCCAAATAGAGAAGTGGCCTTACCCATTATAGACCAAAGGGTCCTCCTTTGAGGACCAGGAAAAGTACTATGTTCCCCCAGGAAGCCTGCCAGGACAGGTGCATTGTCTTCTGTGGCTATTGAAAGACCAGAGATCTCTCTCCTCCTCTGATGCTGGTGCTATTGTGCACCCCTCTCCTCCCCCCAAAAAGAGTTGTCTGCCTATTTACAATAGCCGCTAGAGCTCATGGTCACCATCAGCCAGCACTCTGGGGAGAGACAAAAGCTAGTGATAATAACAGTAATAACTAGCATTTACTGAGCATGTACAATGGACTATGCCCTACTCTGAGCACTTCCCACGTATTAACTCACTAATCAATCTTCACCACAACCTCTAGAGTGAGGTTACACCCATTTTATAGACAAAACCAAGGTGCTGAGAGATTAAATGACTTGCTCAATATTATATAGCTAGTAAGTGGCAGAGCTGGGATTCAAACCCAGGCAGTCTGGCTCTATAGCATTTAATCCAAACAACTCTGCCAGGTTCGTTTTATTAATCTTGTTTTAAAGATTGAGGAAATTGAGGTTTGAGTACTCGACTAAGATCACACAGCTGGTAAGAGGCAAACTGGATAGTCAACTCAAAGGCTGCATCCTTTCTCAAACCCTCCCTGGTAGGGACTGTGTTGCAACCACTCCAGGCTGAATTCAGGGAGGCTGCTAACTTATTTATCCTCTGGTTGGAAGGTCACAGAACCAGGAATGGATATCCACTGCTATCAGGAAGGCTCTTCTAGCAGGTGGCTTTGAATGAGTGAGGTTTCCAAGGTACTTTATACATACATGTATACATTATATATGTATATATATGTGTGTGTGCATATACATATATATGCATCCTTATATATAAAGATACACATATATGCATCCTTATATATAAAGATAATTACATATATATTACATGTATGTATATACATATATACATATTTAATTCTCTCTTTCCCTTAGAAAGGGGAAAATATATATACATATATGTATGTGTATATATATATATATACATTATATTTATCTTTATATATAAAGATAATTATATATATGTTACATATATGTGTACACATACATATATGTAATTCTCCCTTTCCCTTAGAAAGGGAAAAATATCTTTGTATGTAAAGGTCATTATATATGTAATATGTTATGTATATATACATATATGTATACATCCATATGTAATTCTCTCTTTCCCTTCTTTTTTTTTTTTTTTTTAATTTTTTTTTTCAACGTTTTTTTATTTTTATTTTTGGGACAGAGAGAGACAGAGCATGAACGGGGGAGGGGCA